>NC_057809.1:401234826-401256609 GCF_018294505.1 Triticum aestivum
CGACAGGAAGCTTCCTCAGAGGCAGCCTCATCAGGCAGGCTCGCGAGGAGGCGGAGAGATCAAGGCAGGGGTACCTCGCGAGGAACCCGTGATGCAAGCCATGACGATCGAGGCCAGGCGGGCGCCGGCCTGCGCAGGGTCCTTGTTTCCCCTTTGGTGCAAAGGGGGCAAGCACAGGCCAAGGCATCAGGCAAAGGTTACCTTTCCGGTGCAACGAGACCAAGACCAGCCGGACGGCAGGACGGAGGTCACCGTGGAGCCCAACACGGTGTCATCACCAGCACTTTTGGCAGCCGAAGACCACCTTTGGTCAGGATAACTTGTACTAGATGTTCCCCTTCAAAATGGCCAAGTGTTGGCGCCCTTCCCGCTCATTATTTGGGGAGAGGCCCAGGGCCTCTATAAATAGAGCTAGCCACCACATAAGAAAGGGGCGGCCAAAGGAGAGATCTGGTAGAACCCTAGCAGAGAGAGAGAGAGAGGCGACTGAACTCACCCTAGCAGTTCATCGCACCAGCTCAAGAACACCTCTCGTGAGGCTGTTCTTCCCTTGTATTGTCCGTCATCAGCCCTAGAGGCAATCCACCACACCACACACCGGAGTAGGGTATTACACCACAACGGTGGCCCAAACCAGTATAAACCTCGTGTCTCTTGTGTTGTTCATCATTTTCATCTTAGTACGCATGAGAGGATCGGACGTAGATCGGTAGGGGAGAGATGTCACATCCCTAGTCTGGTATGACTTAGACTAGCTAGCCATTTGTGCATCATATTTAAATTTCATTTAAATTTGAAATGAGGATTGGTGGAACCCTCAGAATCATTTTTGAAAATGACCCAAATAAAAATTTCTCCAAAAGGGTCCAAGAAAATGCTCATGTTGCCCTCTGAAAATATTGGACAGAGATAAAAATCAAACCAATATTTTTAGGAGCTCATGGACATTTAATTTTGGCCATTTGGATTAATCCGATAAATATTTGCATTGGAAATATATTTCTATATATATGAAATATGGTCCAAAAATTATGCCATTTATAAAAGAGCTCTGGAATAATATATCTAGCTCCTGCAAAAATTGGCATAAGGTAATAAATTGATTTAGTATTTTTATTAAACCAAACAAATGTCAGAAAATTAGAAAAGAAAACAGAAAAGGGGAGAGAGACTTACCTGGGCCACTTACCCGATCGGCCCAGTAGCTCGGCCCAGCTGACTGGCCGACGCCAGTCGTCCCCCTCCTCGCGCCAGAGGGACAGGGCGCGTGGTCGCCGCACACCGCGCGCATGCGCGCCACGGCAGCTGCCTGCGTGCCCTCCCCCTCGACGCCCTAGCCTCGCCAGAAGCGCCCAGCACCGCCCCGGATCTCTCCCTCGCTCTCTCGTTTCTCTCCCTCCCCTGCATCTCTCCCTCTCCCCGCGCCCGAAGCGCTACCGTCGCCGCCGCACGCCGTGGCCATAGCCACCGCCTCCCCCTCGCCTCCCCGTCGTGCCCAGGAGCTCCGCCTCGTCGCCAGCTACCTCCTCGCCGAGCCACGCAAGCCGGAGTGCCCCGAGGAGCCGCCATCGCCGTCATCTTCGTCGTCGGCCGTCCGAGATCGTCGGCGCCCGTCCGTCGTCTCCGACTCGTCCCCGAGCCTGTTGACCATCCCGTCGCCTCCGCCGTGAGCTTCTGCGCCTGTTCCCCCTTCTCTTCTTCCTCCCCGTGCGCCGTAGCTGTGCTCCCGCTCGAGGCCGAACTCCGGCCGCCGCCGTGAGCTCTGCTCCGGCGAGCTCCGCCGCCCCCGCAGCCTCCCGCGTGTTCCACTGGATGCGCGTGAGCGCGGGCTTCGCTCTCGTGGTCTCCGCCGCCCGAATGGTCGCCGGAGCGACGTTCCCGAGCCCCTCCGCCGCGCTCGGCCTCGCCGGCGGCTAAACGCCAGCGGGATTGACCGGTCAACCCGCGCTAACCCCCCAGTTGACCTGGGGTTTGACTACCCAGAGTCAATGACATGTGGGCCCCGGCCCTGCTAATTTTAGTTTAGGATTAGTTTAGCAACTAATTATCTCTGTTAAACTAACTGTGACACTGACAGTGGGCCCCAGCGCCACTAATCTTTTTAATTAGGATTAAACTAACCCTGTTTAACCCCCCCTGCCACTGACGTGTGGACCCCACGTGTCAGATTTGACCTGGACAGCCGCGTTGACCCACTGATGTAGTGATGACGTCATGCTGACGCAATTATATATTTTCTGGAATTAAAATAATTCAGAAATTCTAGAAAATGATTTAAAATTCAAAAATTCATAGGAATTCAACCGTAGCTCAGATTGAAATATTTTATATATGAAAAATTATCAGAAAAATGCAATCTTTCCATCTGTACTAGTTTCATGCATGACAAACCAACTTATACATGCTGAATATGAGAAAACATATTATGGCATATTAAGAGACTTATTTTGGAGTTGCATTTGAACCTTTTGTTCAAATGGACTTCATTCAATTGAATACTAGTTGCATTAGCTCAAACATCATCACATCTACAAGCCATGTTCATGCATCATATTGTTGCATATGATTGTGAATTGATTACCGGCACCGTTCCTTCTCGATAGGTCCTGCTCCAGAGACCGTTCCAGAGTACCTGTCTGTGAAGCAGTGCCTCCTCTGTTGATTTACCAGGCAAGCAAACCCCCTTGTGTTGGGGAACGTAGCAGAAATTCAAAAAATTTTCCTACGAATCACCAAGATCTATCTATGGAGAGACCAGCAACGAGTAGAAAGAGAGTGCATCTACATACCCTTGTAGATCGCTAAGCGGAAGCGTTCAAGTGAACGAGGTTGATGGAGTCGTACTCGTCGTGATTCAGATCACCGATGATCCTAGTGCTGAACGGACGGCACCTCCGCGTTCAACACACGTACAGCCCGGTGACGTCTCCCATGCCTTGATCCAGCAAGGAGAGAGGGAGAGGTTGAGGAAGACTCCATCCAACAGCAGCACAACGGCGTGGTGGTGGTGGAGGAGTGTGGCAATCCCGCAGGGCTTCGCCGAGCACCTACGGGAGAGGAGATGTGTCACGGGAGGGAGAGGGAGGCAACCAAAGGCCTTAGGTATGATTGCTCCTCCTTTTCCCCACTATATATAGGGCCAAGGGAGAGGGGGAGGGCGCAGCCTTGCCCCCTCCTCCAAGGAAGGGGTGCGGCTAAGGATGGGGAGGAGTCCATCCTCCCCAAGGCACCTCGGAGGTGCCTTCCCCCTTTAGGACTCTCCCTTTTTTTCCTTCTCTTGGCGCATGGGCCTCTTGGGGCTGGTGCCCTTGGCCCATGTAGGCCAAGGCGCACCCCCTACAGCCCATGTGGCCCCCCGGGGCAGGTGGCCCCACCCGGTGGGCCCCCGGGACCCTTCCGGTGGTCCCGGTACAATACCGATGACCCCGAAACTTGTCCCGATGGCCGAAACAGGACTTCCTATATATAAATCTTTACCTCCGGACCATTCCGGAACTCCTCGTGACGTCCGGGATCTCATCCGGGACTCCGAACAACATTCGGTAACCACATACAAGCTTCCTTTATAACCTAGCGTCATCGAACCTTAAGTGTGTAGACCCTACGGGTTCGGGAGACATGCAGACATGACCGAGATGTTCTCCGGTCAATAACCAACAGCGGGATCTGGATACCCATGATGGCTCCCACATGTTCCACGATGATCTCATCGGATGAAACACGATGTCAAGGACTTAATCAATCCCGTATTCAATTCCCTTTGTCTAGCGGTATTTTACTTGCCCGAGATTCGATCGTCGGTATCCAATACCTTGTTCAATCTCGTTATCGGCAAGTCACTTTACTCATTCCGTAACACATCATCCCGTGATCAAATCCTTGGTCACATTGCGCATATGATGATGTCCTACCGAGTGGGCCCAGAGATACCTCTCCGTTTACACGGAGTGACAAATTCCAGTCTCGATCCGCATAAAACAATAGATACTTTCGGAGATACCTGTAGTGCACCTTTATAGTCACCCAGTTACGTTGTGACGTTTGATACACCCAAAGCACTCCTACGGTATCCAGGAGTTACACGATCTCATGGTCAAAGGAAGAGATACTTGACATTGGCAAAGCTCTAGCAAACGAACTACACGATCTTTGTGCTAGTCTTAGGATTGGGCCTTGTCCATCACATCATTCTCCTAATGATGTGATCCCGTTATCAACGACATCCAATGTCCATAGCCAGGAAACCGTGACCATCTATTGATCAACGAGCTAGTCAACTAGAGGCTTACTAGGGACATATTGTGGTCTATGTATTCACACGTGTATTACAATTTCCGGATAATACAGTTATAGCATGAATAAAAGACAATTATCATGAACAAGGAAATATAATAATAATACTTTTATTATTGCCTCTAGGGCATATTTCCAACACCTTGTTCATTCCGATACAATCCTACTCTCTCGCTCCCGCTCTCAGTTATTGCATTACGAGAACAACGGTTCATCTGCTACTTTGTGCTGCGGTAGTTGAACCCATTCCTCTGCATGACCTGTCATTGCCACAGTAAATAGTTGAAACCCACTAGCATGTGTAGGAGTTGATTGAAGCCACTGATGTGTTCCTACCATGCTATGCCTGCTATTGCTTAGAGTTGTGTCAGGTCTGATTCATTGGGAATGAATTGGAGTGTTACGATATGTTCTGATGCTGAGAATGAAGTGTGTGTGAACACGATTTGGTAAAGGTAGCGGTGAGAGGCCATGTAGGAGTACATGGTGGGTTGTCTCACTGGAACCGTCCTTAAGCACTGAGTTCTATGTATGTTGTCCAATGACTCGATACTACCACACATTGGGTTCCGGTAACTCGACCCCTCTCGACTTATTAACCAACTTGGTCTCTGTCCAGGAGTCGCAACTAGTTTCTGGTGTTTGTAGGTAGTGCTATTTTTCTACCAAGTGGCACCCGACAGGGTGGGCTTGGGACAGACTAGGCACACGTGGCCTGGTGTACCGAGTGGCACCCGGATGGTGGGCTCGGGAACCCTGCACACATCGTTTGGGGCCGTGAGCGACACCCCGGCCGGATCTCCTTGCGGATGGAACCCGAATAGGCGATAAACCTGGATTAGAGTCTTGTGTGGTTAGTCAGGTCGTGGCCGACACCCTCGCCAGGCTTCCGCTTGAAGGTTGCCGAGATACATGACGTGTACATGGCGGTAAGTGGCGAGAGCGTGTGTGAAGAAGTACACCCCTGCAGGGTTAACATGATCTATTCGAATAGCCGGGTCCGCGGTTATGGACTTCTTGGATGCTTACAGGGTACATAGACAACTTGAAGTGGATACCCTAAAATGCTCAAGACAAGTGTGAGTGCTATGGATGGCCTTCTCGTAGGGAGACGGGGATGAATCCATAGTAGTGTATTGTGTGGTGATTAGTGGACTCGTGTACGTTGTTTCACCTCCAGAGTTTCTGGTAGTCGTAGAATAGGATAGCCACAGAGTCAAAGCTGGCTTGCTGCAACTAAACCCCACATTACCCTCTTGATACAAATGCATGTACGATAGGATCTGATGTAAGTCTTGCTGAGTACCTTTGTACTCATGTTGCTTTATTTATGTTTTTGCAGCTGAGACTTCGGTCTTACTAGTGTTCTCGTGGACTTCCCCCTTTAGGACTCTCCCTTTTTTTCCTTCTCTTGGTGCATGGGCCTCTTGGGGCTGGTGCCCTTGGCCCATGTAGGCCAAGGCGCACCCCCTACAGCCCATGTGGCCCCCCGGGGCAGGTGGCCCCACCCGGTGGGCCCCCGGGACCCTTCCGGTGGTCCCGGTACAATACCGATGACCCCGAAACTTGTCCCGATGGCCGAAACAGGACTTCCTATATATAAATCTTTACCTCCGGACCATTCCGGAACTCCTCGTGACGTCCGGGATCTCATCCGGGACTCCGAACAACATTCGGTAACCACATACAAGCTTCCTTTATAACCCTAGCGTCATCGAACCTTAAGTGTGTAGACCCTACGGGTTCGGGAGACATGCAGACATGACCGAGATGTTCTCCGGTCAATAACCAACAGCGGGATCTGGATACCCATGATGGCTCCCACATGTTCCACGATGATCTCATCGGATGAAACACGATGTCAAGGACTTAATCAATCCCGTATTCAATTCCCTTTGTCTAGCGGTATTTTACTTGCCCGAGATTCGATCGTCGGTATCCAATACCTTGTTCAATCTCGTTATCGGCAAGTCACTTTACTCGTTCCGTAACACATCATCCCGTGATCAAATCCTTGTTCACATTGCGCATATGATGATGTCCTACCGAGTGGGCCCAGAGATACCTCTCCGTTTACACGGAGTGACAAATCCCAGTCTCGATCCGCATAAAACAATAGATACTTTCGGAGATACCTGTAGTGCACCTTTATAGTCACCCAGTTACGTTGTGACGTTTGATACACCCAAAGCACTCCTACGGTATCCAGGAGTTATACGATCTCATGGTCAAAGGAAGAGATACTTGACATTGGCAAAGCTCTAGCAAATGAACTACACGATCTTTTGTGCTAGTCTTAGGATTGGGTCTTGTCCATCACATCATTCTCCTAATGATGTGATCCCGTTATCAACGACATCCAATGTCCATAGCCAGGAAACCATGACTATCTGTTGATCACAACGAGCTAGTCAACTAGAGGCTTACTAGGGACATATTGTGGTCTATGTATTCACACGTGTATTACGATTTCCGGATAATACAGTTATAGCATGAATAAAAGACAATTATCATGAACAAGGAAATATAATAATAATACTTTTATTATTGCCTCTAGGGCATATTTCCAACAGTCTCCCACTTGCACTAGAGTCAATAATCTAGTTCACATCGCCATGTGATTAACACTCACAGGTCACATCGCCATGTGACTAATACCCAAGAGTTTACTAGAGTCAGTAGTCTAGTTCACATCACTATGTGATTAACACTCAATGAGTTTTATGTTTGATCATGTTGCTTGTGAGAGAGGTTTTAGTCAACGGGTCTGAACCTTTCAGATCCATGTGTGCTTTACAAATCTCTATGTCATCTCCTAGATGCAGCTACCACGCTCTATTTGGAGCTGTTCCAAATAACTGTTCTACTTGGAGCTATTCTAAATTGTTGCTCCATTATATGTATCCGGTATCTCTACTCAGAGCTATCTGGACAGGTGTTAAGCTTGCATCGACGTAACCTTTATGACGAACTCTTTTACCACCTCCATAATCGAGAAAATTCCTTAGTCCACTAGTTACTAAGGATAACTTTGACCGCTGTCCTATGATCCATTCATGGATCACTCTTGTACCCCTTGACTGACTCATGGCAAGGCACACTTCAGGTGCGGTACACAGCATAGCATACTGAAGAGCCTACGTCTAAAGCATAGGGGACGACCTTCGTCCTTTCTCTCTATTCTGCCGTGGTCGAGCTTTAAGTCTTAACTTCGTACCTTACAACTCAGGCAAGAACTCCTTCTTTGACTGGTTCATCTTGAACACCTTCAAGATCATGTCAAGGTATGTGCTCATTTGAAAGTATTATTAAGCATTTTGATCTATCCTTATAGATCTTGATGCTCAATGTTCAAGTAGCTTAATCCAGGCTTTCCATTGAAAAACACTTTCAAAAAAAACCCTATATGCTTTCCAGAAATTCTACATCATCTCTGATCATCAATATGTCAACAACATATACTCATCAGAAATTCTATAGTGCTCCCACTCACTTCTTTGGAAATACAAGTTTCTCATAAACTTTGTACAAACCCAAAAATTTTGATCATCATCAAAGCATACATTCCAACTCCGAGATGCTCACTCCAGTCCTTAGAAGGATTGCTGGAGCTTTGCATACTTATTAGCATCCTTCGGGATTGACAAAACCTTCCGGTTGTATCACATACAACCTTTCCTCAAGAAAATCGTCGAGGAAACAATGTTTTGACATCCTATCTGCAAGATTTCATAAATAATGCAGTAATCGCTAATATAATTCCAACAGACTCTTAGCATCGCTACGAGTGAGAAAATCTCATCGTAGTCAACTCCTTGAACTTGTCGGAAAACATCTTAACGACAAGTCGAGCTTTCTTAATGGTGACATTTACTATCATTGTCCGTCTTCCTTTTGAAATCCATCTGTACTCAATGGCCTTACGACCATCGAGCCGTTCTGCCAAAGTCTACACTTTGTTTTCATACATGGATCCTCTCTCGGATTTTATGGCCTCAAGCCATTTATCGGAATCCGGGCCCACCATCGCTTCTCCATAGCTCGTAGGTTCATTGTTGTCTAGCAACATGACCTTCAAGACAGGATTACTGTACCACTCTGAAGTAGTACGTATCCTTGTCACCCTACGAGGTTCGGTAGTGACTTGATCCGAAACTTCATGATCAGTATCATAAGCTTCCACTTTAATTGGTGTAGGTGCCACAGGAACAACTTCCTGTGCCCTGCTACACACTTGTTGAAGTGACGGTTCAATAACCTCATCAAGTTTCCACCATCCTCCCACTCAATTCTTTCGAGAGAAACTTTTCCTCGAGAAAGGACCCGATTCTAGAAACAATCCATATTGCTTTCGGATCTGAATTAGGAGGTATACCCAACTGTTTTGGGTTTCCTATGAAGATGCATTTTATCCGCTTTGGGTTCGAGCTTATCAACCTGAAACTTTTTCATATAAGCGTCGCAGCCCCAAACTTTTAAGAAACGACAACTTAGGTTTCTCTAAACCATAGTTCATACGGTGTCATCTCAACGGAATTACGTGGTGCCCTATTTAAAGTGAATGTGGTTGTCTCTAATGCCTAACCCATGAACAATAGTGGTAATTCGATAAGAGACATCATGGTACGCACCATATCCAATAGGGTGCAACTATGATGTTCGGACACACCATCACATTATGGTGTTCCAGGCGGTATTAATTGTGAAACAATTTCCACAATGTCTTAATTGTGTGCCAAAACTCGTAACTCAGATATTTATCTCTATGATCATATCATAGACATTTTATCCTCTTGTCACAATGATCTTCTACTTCACTCTGAAATTACTTGAACCATTCAATAATTCAGACTTGTGTTTCATCAAGTAAATATTCTCAACATCTACTCGAATCATCTGTGAAGTAAGATCATAACGATATTCACTACATGCCTCAGCACTCATTGGACTGCACACATCAAAATGTGTTACTTCCTACAAGTTGCTATCTTGTTCCATCTTACTGAAAATGAGGCTTTTCAGTCATCTTGCCCATGTGGTATGATTTGCATATCTCAAGTGATTCAAAATCAAGTGAGTCCAAACGATCCATTTGCATGGAGTTTCTTCATGCATATACACCAATTAGACATGGTTCGCATGTCTCAAACTTTTCAAAATGAGTGAGTCCAAAGATCCATCAACATGGAGCTTCTTCATGCGTTTTATACCATTATGACTTGCATGGCAGTGCCACAAGTAAGTGGTACTATCATTACTATCTTATATCTTTTGGCATGAAAATGTGTATCACTACGATCGAGATTCAATAAACCATTCCTTTAGGTGCATGACCATCGAAGGTATTATTCAAATAAATAGAGTAACCATTATTCTCCTTAAATGAATAACCGTATTGCGATAGACATAATCCAATCATGTCTATGCTCAACGCAAACACCAAATGATAATTATTCTGGTTTAATACTAATCTTGATGGTAGAGGGAGCGTGCGATGTTTGATCACATCAAACTTGGAAACACTTCCAACACATATCGTCAGCTCACCTTTAGCTAGTCTCCGTTTTATTCCGTAGCTTTTATTTCGAGTTACTAACACTTATCAACCGAACCGGTATCTAATACCCTGGTGCTACTAGGAGTACTAGTAAAGCACACATTAACATAATGTATATCCAATATACTTCTATCGACCTTGCCAGCCTTCTCATCTACCAAGTATCCAGGGTAATCCTGCTCCAGTGGTTGTTCCCCTTATCACAGAAGCACTTAGTCTCGGGTTTGGGTTCAACCTTGGGTCTCTTCACTAGAGCAGCAGCTGAATTGCCGTTTCATGAAGTATCCCTTTGTTCCCTTGCCCTTCTTGAAACTAGTGGTTTCTGCAACCATCAACAATTGATGCTCCTTCTTGATTTCTACTTTCGCAGTGTCAAACATCGCGAATACCTCAAGGATCATCATATCTATCCCTGATATGTTATAGTTCATCACGAAGCTCTAGCAGCTTGGTGGTAATGACTTCGGAGAAACTATCACTATTTCATCTGGAAGATCAACTCCCACTTGATTCAAGTGATTGTTGTACTCAGACAATCTGAGCACAAGCTCAACGATTGAGCTTTTCTCCCTTAGTTTGCAGGCTAAGAAAATCGTCGGAGGTCTCATACCTCTTGACGTGGGCACGAGCCTGAAATCTTAATTTCAGCCCTCGAAACATCTCATATGTTCCGTGACGTTTCGAAAACGTCTTTGGTGCCTCAATTCTAAACCGTTTAACTGAACTATCACGTAGTTATCAAAACGTGTATGTTCGATGTTCGAAACATCCACAAACGACGTTTGGGGTTCAGCACATTGAGCAGTGCATTAAGGACATAAGCTTTTTACTATCCGCATAATCGCTACTTTCAACTTTCAACTATATTTTCTCTAGGAACATAACTAAAACAGTAGAACTACAGCGTGAACTACGACATAATTTGCAAAAGGTCTTTTGACTATGTTCAGGATAATTAAGTTCATCTTATGAACTCCCACTCAGATAGACATCCCTCTAGTCATCTAAGTGATTACATGATCCGAGTCAACTAGGCCGTGTCCGATCATCACGTGAGACGGACTAGTTAACGTCGGTGAACATCTTCATGTTGATCGTATCTACTATACGACTCATGCTCGACCTTTCGGTCTCCGTGTTCCGAGGCCATGTCTGTACATGCTAGGCTCGTCAAGTTAACCCTAAGTGTTTTTGCTGTGTAAAACTGTCTTACACCCGTTGTATGTGAACGTAAAAATCTATCACACCCGATCATCACGTGGTGCTTCGAAACGACGAACTGTAGCAACGGTGCACAGTTAGGGGAGAACACTTCTTGAAATTTTAATGAGGGATCATCTTATTTACTACCGTCGTTCTAAGCAAACAAGATGCATAAACATGATGAACATCACATGCAATCAAATAGTGACATGATATGGCCAATATCATTTTTGCTCCTTTTGATCTCCATCTTCGGGGCTCCATGATCATCTTGTCACCGGCATGACACCATGATCTCCATCATCATGATCTCCATCATCGTGTCTTCATGAAGTTGTCACGCCAACGACTACTTCTACTTCTATGACTAACGCGTTTAGCAATAAAGTAAAGTAGTTTACATGGCGTTCTTCAATGACACGCAGGTCATACAAAAAAATAAAGACAACTCCTATGGCTCCTGCCAGTTGTCATACTCATCGACATGCAAGTCGTGAATCCTATTACAAGAACATGATCAATCTCATACATCACATATATCATTCATCACATCCTTTGGCCATATCACATCACATAGCATACCCTGCAAAAACAAGTTAGACGTCCTCTAATTGTTGTTTGCATGTTTTACGTGGCTGCTATGGGTTTCTAGCAAGAACGTTTCTTACCTACGCAAAGACCACAACGTGATATGCCAATTGCTATTTACCCTTCATAAGGACCCTTTTCATCGAATCCGATCCGACTAAAGTGGGAGAGACAGACACCCGCCAGCCACCTTATGCAACTAGTGCATGTTTGTCGGTGGAACCGGTCTCACGTAAGCGTACGTGTAAGGTTGGTCCGGGCCGCTTCATCCCACGATGCTGCCGAATCAAGATAAGACTAGTAACGGCAAGCATATTGAACAAAATCAACGCCCACAACTACTTTGTGTTCTACTCGTGCAAAGAATCTACGCAATAGACCTAGCTCATGATGCCACTGTTGGGGAACGTAGCAGAAATTCAAAAAATTTTCCTACGAATCACCAAGATCTATCTATGGAGAGACCAGCAACGAGTAGAAAGAGAGTGCATCTACATACCCTTGTAGATCGCTAAGCGGAAGCGTTCAAGTGAACGAGGTTGATGGAGTCGTACTCGTCGTGATTCAGATCACCGATGATCCTAGTGCCGAACGGACGGCACCTCCGCGTTCAACACACGTACAGCCCGGTGACGTCTCCCATGCCTTGATCCAGCAAGGAGAGAGGGAGAGGTTGAGGAAGACTCCATCCAACAGCAGCACAACGGCGTGGTGGTGGTGGAGGAGCGTGGCAATCCCGCAGGGCTTCGCCGAGCACCTACGGGAGAGGAGATGTGTCACGGGAGGGAGAGGGAGGCAACCAAAGGCCTTAGGTATGATTGCTCCTCCTTTTCCCCACTATATATAGGGCCAAGGGAGAGGGGGAGGGCGCAGCCTTGCCCCCTCCTCCAAGGAAGGGGTGCGGCTAAGGATGGGGAGGAGTCCATCCTCCCCAAGGCACCTCGGAGGTGCCTTCCCCCTTTAGGACTCTCCCTTTTTTTCCTTCTCTTGGCGCATGGGCCTCTTGGGGCTGGTGCCCTTGGCCCATGTAGGCCAAGGCGCACCCCCTACAGCCCATGTGGCCCCCCGGGGCAGGTGGCCCCACCCGGTGGGCCCCCGGGACCCTTCCGGTGGTCCCGGTACAATACCGATGACCCCGAAACTTGTCCCGATGGCCGAAACAGGACTTCCTATATATAAATCTTTACCTCCGGACCATTCCGGAACTCCTCGTGATGTCCGGGATCTCATCCGGGACTCCGAACAACATTCGGTAACCACATACAAGCCTCCTTTATAACCCTAGCGTCATCGAACCTTAAGTGTGTAGACCCTACGGGTTCGGGAGACATGCAGACATGACCGAGACGTTCTCCGGTCAATAACCAACAGCGGGATCTGGATACCCATGATGGCTCCCACATGTTCCACGATGATCTCATCGGATGAACCACGATGTCAAGGACTCAATCGATCCCGTATACAATTCCCTTTGTCTAGCGGTATTTTACTTGCCCGAGATTCGATCGTCGGTATACCGATACCTTGTTCAATCTCGTTACCGGCAAGTCACTTTACTCGTTCCGTAACACATCATCCCGTGATCAACTCCTTGGTCACATTGCGCATATGATGATGTCCTACCGAGTGGGCCCAGAGATACCTCTCCGTTTTCACGGAGTGACAAATCCCAGTCTCGATCCGCATAAAACAATAGATACTTTCGGAGATACCTGTAGTGCACCTTTATAGTCACCCAGTTACGTTGTGACGTTTGATACACCCAAAGCACTCCTACGGTATCCAGGAGTTACACGATCTCATGGTCAAAGGAAGAGATACTTGACATTGGCAAAGCTCTAGCAAACGAACTACACGATCTTTGTGCTAGTCTTAGGATTGGGTCTTGTCCATCACATCATTCTCCTAATGATGTGATCCCGTTATCAACGACATCCAATGTCCATAGCCAGGAAACCGTGACCATCTATTGATCAACGAGCTAGTCAACTAGAGGCTTACTAGGGACATATTGTGGTCTATGTATTCACACGTGTATTACAATTTCCGGATAATACAGTTATAGCATGAATAAAAGACAATTATCATGAACAAGGAAATATAATAATAATACTTTTATTATTGCCTCTAGGGCATATTTCCAACACCTTGTTCATTCCGATACAATCCTACTCTCTCGCTCCCGCTCTCAGTTATTGCATTAGGACAACAACGGTTCATCTGCTACTTTGTGCTGCGGTAGTTGAACCCATTCCTCTGCATGACCTGTCATTGCCACAGTAAATAGTTGAAACCCACTAGCATGTGTAGGAGTTGATTGAAGCCACTGATGTGTTCCTACCATGCTATGCCTGCTATTGCTTAGAGTTGTGTCAGGTCTGATTCATTGGGAATGAATTGGAGTGTTACGATATGTTCTGATGCTGAGAATGAAGTGTGTGTGAACACGATTTGGTAAAGGTAGCGGTGAGAGGCCATGTAGGAGTACATGGTGGGTTGTCTCACTGGAACCGTCCTTAAGCACTGAGTTCTATGTATGTTGTCCAATGACTCGATACTACCACACATTGGGTTCCGGTAACTCGACCCCTCTCGACTTATTAACCAACTTGGTCTCTGTCCAGGAGTCGCAACTAGTTTCTGGTGTTTGTAGGTAGTGTTAGTAGTCTACCAAGTGGCACCCGGCCAGGTGGGCTTGGGACAGACTAGGCACCAGTGGCACGGTGTACCAAGCGTAGATCCATCCGGTGAGGTGGGCTTGGGAACCCTGCACACATCGTTTGGGGCCGTGAGTGAAACCCCGGCCGGATCTCCTTGCGGATGGAACCCGAATAGGCGATAAACCTGGATTAGAGTCTTGTGTGGTTAGTCAGGTCGTGGCCGACACCCTCGCCAGGCTTCCGCTTGAAGGTTGCCGAGATACATGACGTGTACATGGCGGTAAGTGGCGAGAGCGTGTGTGAAGAAGTACACCCCTGCAGGGTTAACATGATCTATTCGAATAGCCGGGTCCGCGGTTATGGACTTCTTGGATGCTTACAGGGTACATAGACAACTTGAAGTGGATACCCTAAAATGCTCAAGACAAGTGTGAGTGCTATGGATGGCCTTCTCGTAGGGAGACGGGGATGAATCCATAGTAGTGTATTGTGTGGTGATTAGTGGACTCGTGTACGTTGTTTCACCTCCAGAGTTTCTGGTAGTCGTAGAATAGGATAGCCACAGAGTCAAAGCTGGCTTGCTGCAACTAAACCCCACATTACCCTCTTGATACAAATGCATGTACGATAGGGTCTGATGTAAGTCTTGCTGAGTACCTTTGTACTCATGTTGCTTTATTTATGTTTTTGCAGCTGAGACTTCGGTCTTACTAGTGTTCTCGTGGACTTCGACTAGTAGCTAGTACCTCAGCTACGATCTTGATCGGATGGTGTAGATAGTCAGGCTCTTCAGCCTTTTTCATTTGTAGATGTCTGTACTCAGACATGTAATGCTTCCGCTTGTTGCTTGATTGCTCTGACTGTTGGGTCATGTGACCCCTGCTTGTAATAATGCTGTGATGGCTCTTCTGAGCCTTTATCTATATGATTGTTGAGTTATGTTGTGATGCCATGTTGTACAGCACATACTTGCATGTTATGCGTACGTGTAATGTGTATTGCTATGTGTGGGATCTGACTATCTAGTTGTTTATTCTCAGTAGCCTCTCTTACCGGGAAATGTCTCCTAGTGCTTCCACTGAGCCCTGGTAGCTTGCTACTGCTCCTGAACACTTAGGCAGGCCGGCATGTGTCCTTCTTCGATCCTGTGTCTGTCCCTTCGGGGAAATGTCACGCGATGAATACCGGAGTCCTGCTAGCCCGCTACAGCCCGGTTCACCGGAGTCCTGTTAGCCTAGTGCTACAGCCTGGATTCACTCGTTGATGACCGACACGTTTGATGCTGGGTCATGGATGCCTGTCCCTGTAAGTTAGTGCCACTTTGGGTTTACAACTAGCCATGTCAGCCCGGGCTCTTTATCATATGGATGCTAGCGACACCATCATATACGTGTGCCAAAATGCGCAAACGGTCCCGGGCAAAGGTAAGGCGACACCCGTGGGAATACCGTGCGTGAGGCTGCAAAGTGATATGAGGCGTGACATGCTAGATCGATGTGGCATTGAGTCGGGGTCCTGACAGCGTTGGTATCAGAGCCTGACTGCCTGTAGGATTACCAAGCCAACCGGTCGAAGTTGAGTCTAGAAATTCTTTAGTTATGTAAGGGAATTGATTGTGGGTTGGGACGTAAGACTCTTTTTACTCCTTTACCTCATGGCCTTCTGATCTGAGTCGTCCTATCTTTCCTACGGGGTTAAGGAACTAGGCTTTCTCTTCCGTCTATCAGGATCACGTGTTACTACTCCGTAGCCCCATAGGATTGGTTGATCAGAGTCATACCCTAGTTTTGAGTATTTCCGGTGTAGTCTGTTTAGTATGATCTCAGAACCCTGAGTAATGTTGATGAGTATGTTACCACCCCATTTTTAGTAGGATGTCTCATTCTGAGCATTTTACTGCCGTTATGCTGCCGAAATTTCCCTAGGAGTTCGAGAGATACTAATTCCTTGTCCTACATTCTACAGTCCATAGTTGATGCTGATTCCATCCTTGGTTCGTTTCTGAGGATGTCATCAGCTAAGCGAAGTTCCGTTGCTCGTAGCCAGAACCACGGAGATGGTAGGGATGAGGATCCTCCCGATCAGCCTTCGTTGACAGAGTTCATGCTAGAGATGGAGAGGAACAAGCGTGAGTCTAACCGTTTGTTGGCACGTATCGAGGAGAACACCGCACTTCGGTCCAATAAGTCTGCGACCATTCATGACTTCATTCGCTTGCACCCACCTACCTTTCATCATTCCATCGAGCCACTCGATGCAGATGACTGGCTCCGTAGCATCACTCATAAGCTGCGTTCCGCGAGCGTAGCTGAAGATGACAAGGTCACCTATGCCACATACCACCTGGAAGGTCCTGCTAGTCTTTGGTGGCAGAACTATGAGGCTATGCTTCCAGCCGGCCAGACTTCCACCTGGAGGGATTTCGTTGAGGCTTTTCGCGAGCATCACATTCTTGAAGCCCTCATTGATCGCAAGAGAGAAGAGTTCTGTAGTTTCACCCAGGGTAAGATGGCTGTTGATGCCTATAGTAGAGAGTTTGAGAACCTCGCCCGTTATGCCACAGAAGAGGTGTCCACGGACGCCAAGAAGCAGGCTAGGTTCCGGAAGGGTCTCAACCCCAAGTTGCGTCGTGATCTCCACCTGCATCATTGTGATACATTCCAAGCCCTTGTGAACAAGGCCATCAATGCAGAGACAGCTCAACTCACTTACGAGGAGTCTCGTAAGCACACTCGTGCTTTGGGATCTTCCTCCGGTTCTAGCTCTCAGAAGCGCCGGATTTGGGTTCCAAACTCCGCTCTTCCACCCAAATATGTACCGAGGCCATCTTATGTGGCACCTCATCAAGTTCAGCAGTATGCTCCACCCAGGCCTATTGGTGGACCGCCTTCTAATACAGGTCCACATCCTACCTCCAAGATTTGTTACAAGTGCGGAGAGCCAGGCCACATTGCCTGTATTTGCACTCAGTCCAGAGTTGCTCCACCCCAGCCCGAGAAGTCTATTGGCCATGGTAAGCCATCACGCAAGATGATCAGTGCCAAGTCAGCTCCCACTGAACATGGACGTGTGCATCACGTCTCAGCTAAAGCCGCTCATGATGATCCAGATGTCGTTCTTGGTACACTCCTTGTCAACTGTCATCCGGCATCGGTTTTGTTCGATACTGGAGCGTCTCATTCCTTCATTTCTGTAAGCTATGCCCGCTTGCACGACATGTCATTTTGTGATATGCCCTCCCCACTACTTATTCAAACTCCTGGATCCAAATGGCAAACTTCTAGGATAAGTTATGGCAATGAAATTCTTGTGGACAGACTTGTATTCCTTGCTTCCTTGATATCTCTCAAGTCTTCGGATATTAACATCATCTTGGGTATGGACTGGATGACAGCTCATCATGCCAAGATTGATTGTTTCACCAGGTCTGTTCAGCTCACACACCCATCTGGCAAGATAGTCACCGTCTCCACTAGAGTTGCAAAGCGTCAGCTCTATTCTCTTAATGCCAGCCCTCTTCCAGACCTTGAAGATATCCCGGTAGTTCGTGACTTTCCAGATGTCTTTCCAGAGGAACTGCCAGGTGTTCCACCTGACAGAGATGTAGAGTTCGTCATAGATCTTATCCCAGGAACAGCTCCAATCTCCCGGAGACCCTACAAGATGGCACCCTTAGAACTAGCCGAGCTTAAGAAACAACTTGATGAGTCCTTGCAAAAGGGTTTCATCCGTCCTAGCTCTTCTCCTTGGGCTTGCCCCGTCCTCTTCGTCAAGAAGAAGGATGGTACGGATCGGATGGTTGTAGATTATCGCCCCGTTAATTTGGTTACGATAAAGAACAAGTATCCGCTCCCCAGGATCAACGACCTGTATGATCAGCTCGCTGGATCCTCAGTCTTCTCCAAGATGGATTTAAGGTTAGGATACCACCAAATCAAAATCAGAAACGGGGACATTCCCAAGACAGCTTTTGTCACTCGTTATGGCTAGTACGAGTACACCGTCATGTCCTTTGGCCTAACCAACGCCCCAGCCACATTCTCCCGCTTGATGAACTCGATCTTCATGGAGTACTTAGATAAGTTCGTCGTGGTTTACCTCGATGATATTCTTATCTACTCGAAGAACGAGGAAGAGCATGCCGAACATCTTAGACTTGTGTTAGAAAAACTCAGAGAGCACCGCCTTTATGCCAAGTTCTCCAAGTGTGAATTTTGGTTGCCAGAAGTGACCTACCTAGGCCACGTAATCTCTGGTAAGGGCATTGCTGTCAATCCCGAGAGAGTTCAGGCTGTTCTCGATTGGACTCCACCTGAGACCGTTAAACAAGTTAGGAGTTTCCTTGGTCTAGCCAGCTATTGTCGCCGCTTTGTTGAAAACTTCTCCAAAGTAGCCAAACCCCTCACGGAACTTCTCAAGAAAGATAAAAAGTTCGAGTTGTCTCCACAGTGTGAACACAGTTTTCAGGAACTGAAAAGACGCCTGACTTCTGCTCCCATACTTGTGCCACCGGATTTCACAAAGGACTTTATTATCTACTGCGACGCCTCACGACAGGGACTAGGTTGCATTCTTATGCAGGATCGTCATGTGATTGCCTATGCATCTCGACAGTTGCATCCACATGAGGAGAATTATCCTACACATGATCTAGAGCTTGCAGCCGTAGTCTATGCACTCAAGACCTGGCGACATTACCTCCTTGGTAAACGTTGCGAGATCTACACCGATCACCAGAGTCTCAAGTATATCTTCACCCAACCGGATCTGAACCTTAGGCAAAGACGTTGGTTGGAGTTAATCACAGATTATGATCTAGGGATTACCTACACCCCAGGCAAAGCCAATGTCATGGCTGATGCTCTAAGCCGTAAATCCTATTGCAACAATCTCATGTTGCAGCAAGGCCAACCACTTCTCCATGAGGAATTCTGTAAGCTTAATCTTCACATGGCTCCTCGCGGATTTCTTTCTACCTTGGTGGCGAAACCTACTCTTGTGGATCTTATCATAGAAGCCCAGAAGCATGATACGGGGATTACCCGGATCAAGAGAAACATTAAGAAGGGAGTTGGTGGATGTTTCTCTATGGATGATCGTGGTGTTGTTTTCTTTGAGAATCGCTTGGTGATTCCCAAGAAGCAACATCTTCGGCAGTTGATTCTTAAGGAGGCGCATGAATCTCCTCTCACGATTCATCCTGGTAGTACTAAGATGTATCAGGACCTACGCCAGAGGTTCTGGTGGACTAGGATGATGAGAGAAATCGCTGAGTTCATTGCTAAATGTGACGTTTGTCGTCGCGTTAAGGCAGAGCATCAAAGACCTACTGGCACCCTTCAGCCTTTAGCTATTCCTGAATGGAAATGGGATAAAGTTGGTATGGACTTCATCACCGGCTTTCCCAGGACCAAGAGAGGGAATAATGCTATCTTCGTAGTCATTGATCGTCTCTCCAAAGTGGCTCACTTCCTTCCTGTTCGAGAGAGTATCACTGCTAGTCAGCTTGCTGACTTATACATTTCTCGAATAGTATCACTCCATGGTGTTCCACTAGAGATCAATTCAGACCGTGGCAGCCTTTTCACTTCTCATTTCTGGGAGAGTTTCCAAACTGCCATGGGAACCCATCTTTCCTTCAGTACCGCTTTTCACCCTCAGTCGAGTGGTCAGGTGGAACGGGTCAATCAAATTCTCGAAGACATGCTCAGAGCTTGCGTTATCTCATTCGGTATGGATTGGGAGAAATGTCTTCCTTTCGCCGAGTTTGCCTATAACAATAGCTACCAATCCAGCCTCAAGAAAGCTCCTTTTGAGGTTCTCTATGGACGAAGATGTCGAACACCTTTGAACTGGTCAGAAACCGGTGAAAGACAATTCTTTGGACCGAACATGATCCAGGAGGCAGAAGAGCAAGTTTGCATCATTCGTGAGAATCTGAAAACAGCCCAGTCTCGTCAGAAAAGCCAGTACGATCGTCATCATAAGGATATGACTTATGAGATTGGCGACCAAGCTTACCTTCGGGTTACTCCGTTGAAGGGTACCCATCGTTTCGGTATCAAGGGCAAGTTGGCTCCTCGTTACATTGGTCCTTTTCGTATTCTCGCTAAACGAGGAGAGGTTGCCTACCAGTTGGAACTACCCCCACATCTTTCTCGAGTTCATGATGTCTTCCACGTCTCTCAACTCAGGCGTTGCTTCTCGGATCCTATCCGTGGAGTGGACCACGAAACGCTTGATCTCCAAGATAACCTCACATGCCGAGAGTACCCGGTTCGCATTCTTGATCAAGCAGAGCGTGTTACCCGACGTCAGAACATCAAGTTTCTCAAAGTTCAGTGGTCTCATCATTCCGAGAGAGAAGCTACTTGGGAGCGAGAAGATCGTCTTCGACTGGAGTACCCCGCTTTCTTCCCGTCGACCCCTGAATCTCGGGACGAGATTCTTTCAAGTGGGGGCGAGTTGTCACATCCCTAGTCTAGTATGACTTAGACTAGCTAGCCATTTGTGCATCATATTTAAATTTCATTTAAATTTGAAATGAGGATTGGTGGAACCCTCAGAATCATTTTTGAAAATGACCCAAATAAAAATTTCTCCAAAAGGGTCCAAGAAAATGCTCATGTTGCCCTCTGAAAATATTGGACAGAGATAAAAATCAAACCAATATTTTTAGGAGCTCATGGACATTTAATTTTGGCCATTTGGATTAATCCGATAAATATTTGCATTGGAAATATATTTCTATATATATGAAATATGGTCCAAAAATTATGCCATTTATAAAAGAGCTCTGGAATAATATATCTAGCTCCTGCAAAAATTGGCATAAGGTAATAAATTGATTTAGTATTTTTATTAAACCAAACAAATGTCAGAAAATTAGAAAAGAAAACAGAAAAGGGGAGAGAGACTTACCTGGGCCACTTACCCGATCGGCCCAGTAGCTCGGCCCAGCTGACTGGCCGACGCCAGTCGTCCCCCTCCTCGCGCCAGAGGGACAGGGCGTGTGGTCGCCGCACACCGCGCGCATGCGCGCCACGGCAGCTGCCTGCGTGCCCTCCCCCTCGACGCCCTGGCCTTGCCAGAAGCGCCCAGCACCGCCCCGGATCTCTCCCTCGCTCTCTCGTTTCTCTCCCTCCCCTGCATCTCTCCCTCTCCCCGCGCCCGAAGCGCTGCCGTCGCCGCCGCACGCCGTGGCCATAGCCACCGCCTCCCCCTCGCCTCCCCGTCGTGCCCAGGAGCTCCGCCTCGTCGCCAGCTACCTCCTCGCCGAGCCACGCAAGCCGGAGTGCCCCGAGGAGCCGCCATCGCCGTCATCTTCGTCGTCGGCCGCCCGAGATCGTCGGCGCCCGTCCGTCGTCTCCGACTCGTCCCCGAGCCTGTTGACCATCCCGTCGCCTCCGCCGTGAGCTTCTGCGCCTGTTCCCCCTTCTCTTCTTCCTCCCCGTGCGCCGTAGCTGTGCTCCCGCTCGAGGC
>NC_057809.1:401258881-401334315 GCF_018294505.1 Triticum aestivum
CGTTCCTTCTCGATAGGTCCTGCTCCGGAGACCGTTCCAGAGTACCTGTCTGTGAAGCAGTGCCTCCTCTGTTGATTTACCAGGCAAGCAAACCCCCTTGTTCATTCCGATACAATCCTACTCTCTCGCTCCCGCTCTCAGTTATTGCATTAGGACAACAACGGTTCATCTGCTACTTTGTGCTGCGGTAGTTGAACCCATTCCTCTGCATGACCTGTCATTGCCACAGTAAATAGTTGAAACCCACTAGCATGTGTAGGAGTTGATTGAAGCCACTGATGTGTTCCTACCATGCTATGCCTGCTATTGCTTAGAGTTGTGTCAGGTCTGATTCATTGGGAATGAATTGGAGTGTTACGATATGTTCTGGTGCTGAGAGTTAAGTGTGTGAACACGATTTGGTAAAGGTAGCGGTGAGAGGCCATGTAGGAGTACATGGTGGGTTGTCTCACTGGAACCGTCCTTAAGCACTGAGTTCTATGTATGTTGTCCAATGACTCGATACTACCACACATTGGAATGCTTAAGTGCCCCTCTCGACTTATTAGCCAACTTGATCTCTGTCCAGGAGTCGCAACTAGTTTCTGGTGTTTGTAGGTAGTGCTATTTTTCTACCAAGTGGCACCCGGCAGGGTGGGCTTGGGACAGACTAGGCACACGTGGCCTGGTGTACCGAGTGGCACCCGGATGGTGGGCTCGGGAACCCTGTACACATCGTTTGGGGCCGTAAGCGACACCCCGGCCGGATCTCCTTGCGGATGGAACCCGAATAGGCGATAAACCTGGATTAGAGTCTTGTGTGGTTAGTCAGGTCGTGGCCGACACCCTCGCCAGGCTTCCGCTTGAAGGTTGCCGAGATACATGACGTGTACATGGCGGTAAGTGGCGAGAGCGTGTGTGAAGAAGTACACCCCTGCAGGGTTAACATGATCTATTCGAATAGCCGGGTCCGCGGTTATGGACTTCTTGGATGCTTACAGGGTACATAGACAACTTGAAGTGGATACCCTAAAATGCTCAAGACAAGTGTGAGTGCTATGGATGGCCTTCTCGTAGGGAGACGGGGATGAATCCATAGTAGTGTATTGTGTGGTGATTAGTGGACTCGTGTACGTTGTTTCACCTCCAGAGTTTCTGGTAGTCGTAGAATAGGATAGCCACAGAGTCAAAGCTGGCTTGCTGCAACTAAACCCCACATTACCCTCTTGATACAAATGCATGTACGATAGGATCTGATGTAAGTCTTGCTGAGTACCTTTGTACTCATGTTGCTTTATTTATGTTTTTGCAGCTGAGACTTCGGTCTTACTAGTGTTCTCGTGGACTTCGACTAGTAGCTAGTACCTTAGCTACGATCTTGATCGGATGGTGTAGATAGTCAGGCTCTTCAGCCTTTTTCATTTGTAGATGTCTGTACTCAGACATGTAATGCTTCCGCTTGTTGGTTGATTGCTGTGACTGTTGGGTCATGTGACCCCTGCTTGTAATAATGCTGTGATGGCTCTTCTGAGCCTTTATCTATATGATTGTTGAGTTATGTTGTGATGCCATGTTGTACAGCACATACTTGCATGTTATGCGTACGTGTAATGTGTATTGCTATGTGTGGGATCTGACTATCTAGTTGTTTATTCTCAGTAGCCTCTCTTACCGGGAAATGTCTCCTAGTGCTTCCACTGAGCCCTGGTAGCTTGCTACTGCTCCGGAACACTTAGGCAGGCCGGCATGTGTCCTTCTTCGATCCTGTGTCTGTCCCTTCGGGGAAATGTCACGCGATGAATACCGGAGTCCTGCTAGCCCGCTACAGCCCGGTTCACCGGAGTCCTGTTAGCCAGTGCTACAGCCTGGATTCACTCGTTGATGACCGACACGTTCGATGCTGGGTCATGGATGCCTGTCCCTGTAAGTTAGTGCCACTTTGGGTTTACAACTAGCCATGTCAGCCCGGGCTCTTTATCATATGGATGCTAGCGACACCATCATATACGTGTGCCAAAATGCGCAAACGGTCCCGGGCAAAGGTAAGGCGACACCCGTGGGAATACCGTGCGTGAGGCTGCAAAGTGATATGAGGCGTTACATGCTAGATCGATGTGGCATTGAGTCGGGGTCCTGACAAGAGATCTCCGCGCGCACCCCAGTGTTCGAACCTCAAGGGTCTGCCAGAACCCGAAATCCGACATTTGGCGCGCCAGGTAGGGGGTGCGCTGGAGTCCTCCCTCCTGACTACCCGCTCTCCCCCGACATCACATCCCACCCTCATGGCGGACAACGCGCCGCCTGCTCCTGCAACGGATGGCGATGCTGGGGCCAGGGGGCTCCGGGCCTTGGCCCCCGCCTTGCGGCAAGCGCAGTGGCCGCGCGAGTTCAGGCCCGAGATGCCGCCGTGCTACAACGGTGCGACGGACCCGATGATTTTCCTGCTGGCGTACGAGGAGGCCGTCCTCGGAGCCGGGGGCAACGATCGGGTGATGGCCAACTGGTTACCCATGGCCCTCACCGGCATCCCGCGTGCGTGGCTCCTCCACCTGCCAATGGCCTCTGTCACCTCCTGGGAGGAGCTGCACGACCTCTTCCTCGCCCGTTTCGCTGCACCAGCGCCGCCCGCCGTCGTGGTTCTCCTGGGTGGTTTCCAGGCACCACCCTCGAGTCATCACGTCAAGCTGTTCGCCCGCCGGATCGGCACCGCCTCCAAGCGCCAAGAAGCCCCCCCGGGCTGGGTGGCGCCCGAGGCCGATCTAACCTTCGACTCGGAGGACCACCCCTTCAACCCCATTGGTTCGGGCGCGCTCCCGATGCTGTGCACCCCACCATCTACCAGGTGGCCGTCACCAGGACCCTCATCGATGGTGGTGCCGGCCTCAACGTGCTCTCAGTGGAGGCCTTCAGCCTACTCCACATGCTGCTGGAGCGACTCCAACCCAGCAGGCCTTTCTCGGGCGTCGGAGCCGGTTCCACCGCCTCCTTGGGATAGATCCGCCTCCCAGTGACCTTCGGCACCTGCGAAAACTTCCGCACGGAGCTGATCGACTTCGACATCGCCCCCATCAGCCTCCCGTACAACGCCATCCTGGGCTATCCAGCCTTGGCTCGGTTCATGGCAGCAACTCACCCGGCGTATAACCTCATGAAGATGCCCGGGAGCAGCGGTGTCCTCACCGTGTCAGGAGACACAAGGGATGCACTGCAGGTGCTCCGGCTTGTTTTCAGGGCGGCCGCGGTGGTGCAGCCCACTAGCACCGACGCCCTTGAGCCCAAGGGGGCTGCGCCGGCTAAAAAGAAGCAGCTGTTCACCCAAGAGAAGGCGGAAACCAAGCAGGTACCAGTCGACGAGGACGGGGCCACTGGCGCCACCTTCACCATAGGGGCCAACCTCGGGCCCGAGCAGGAGAAGGCCCTGATCAGGTTCCTGCATGCGAACAAGAAGGTGTTCGCATGGGAACCAGATCAGTTAGCGGGGGTCCCAAGGGAAGTGATTGAGCATCACCTCAACGTGTGCCCCAATGTATGCCCCGTGAAGCAGAAGGCAATGCGGCAGTCCACTGAGAAACAAGCTTTCATCGTTCAGGAGACCCAGAAGCTGGAGGCGGCAGGGGTTATCTGCGAGGTCCGCTACCCCGATTGGCTGGCTAATCCTATTGTCGTGCCAAAGAAGGGGGGAAAGAGCGCATGTGCGTCGATTTCACCAACCTCAACAAGGCCTGCCCGCAGGATCCATTTCCGCTCCCCCGCATCGACCAGATAGTCGACTCCACCGCAGAGTGTGACCTATTGTGCTTCCTGGATGCCTTCTCGGGCTATCACCAGATCAAGATGGCGGTAGAAGACGTGGAGAAGACGGCTTTCCTGACCCCGTGTGGAGTGTATTGCTATACGTGCATGCTGTTTGGGCTGCGCAATGCAGGCGCGACCTTTCAGCGGCTAATGCACATCGCCTTAGGCCGGCAGCTCGGGAGGAACGCTGAAGCTTACATCGACGACATTGTGGTGAAGTCCCGTGAGGCAAGAACCCTGATACAGGACCTGGAAGAAACCTTTGCCAGCCTCAACGAAGTGGACCTACGGCTCAACCCGGAGAAGTGCGTATTTGGAGTCCCCTCGGGCAAGCTCCTGGGTTTCCTCATATCCCACACGGGCATCGAGGCCAACCCGGAGAAGGTCAAGGCAGTCGAAGATATGAGCCCGCCGAGGACCCTCAAAGAAATGCAGAAGCTCACCGGGCGTGTGACTGCGTTGGGGCGCTTCATCTCCAAGCTGGGGGAACGAGCCCTACCCTTCTTCAAGCTGATGAAGAAAAAGGGCCCCTTCGAATGGACTGAAGAGGCCGACAAGGCATTCCAAGACCTCAAGAGGTACCATACCAGTCCGCCAATGATGGTAGCTCCGCGTCCTCGGGAGCCCCTGGTGCTCTACCTTGCGACCACCCTCTACTCCGCCAGCGTAGCCCTGGTGGCAGTCAGGGAGGAGTGCTGTGCCAAGGCCGCATCGACCGTCCGAACTAAAGCAAAGCAGAGCCAGGAGGGCCTCGCGAAGGCCGCAACCACAGCCGGAAAGGAATAGCCGCAGCAGGAGAACGCACCCGGAGCAGGAGAGGCCTCTTCTGGTGACCAAGCCCCGGGAGCTCCGTCGTCTCAAGAGACGCCTCGACCTCTGGAGGACGCAAGCAGTGCCAGCACCCTCAACCTCGTCGAGCACCCCGTGTATTTCGTCAGCACGGGGCCACGGGACGCGAGGGCGCGGTACCCCATGCCTCAAAAGCTCCTCCTCGCGCTACTAGTGGCCTCGCGCAAGCTGCGCCACCACTTCCAAGGACATCCCATCAAGGTCGTCTCAGCATACCCCTTGGAAAGAGTGCTTAGGAGCCCCAACTCAGCTGGAAGGGTCGCCGAATGGAACATTGAGCTACAAGCATTTCATCTAGAATTCAGCACGACCAGAGTTATCAAGGGAGCCGCACTTGCAGATTTCGTGGCAGAATGGGCAGAAGCGTCGGGTCTTGAGGCAGGCGAAGACCGATCACTTTCCGTAGGAAGTGAAGCACCAGACGGCTGGGTCATGTACTTTGATGGGGCGTTCTCCCGACACGGTGCAGGAGCTGGCGCAGTGCTTGTGTCCCCTACCCAGGACAAGCTCTATTACGCCGTGCAACTCTGCTTCCAGCACGGAGAGAAGGTCTCCAACAACATAGCAGAGTATGAAGGCCTGATAGCAGGCTTGAAAGCCGCGATCGCCTTAGGGGTAAAGTGCCTCACCATCAAGGGCGATTCACAGCTCCTCGTCAACTTCTCCAACAAGATATACGAGCCGAAGGACGAGCACATGGAAGCTTACCTCGCTGAAGTCCGCAGGATGGAGAAACAGTTCTGGGGGCTGGAGCTGCAGCATGTGCCTCGCGACACCAATCAGGAGGCTGACGACATTGCCAAGAGGGCGTCTAGGCGGCTGCCGCAGGAACCTGGCGTCTTCGAGGAGCGGCTCTTCAATCCCTCGGCGGCACCATCGCTATTAGGCATGGTGAAACCAAGGGAGGAGCCTCCTCAGCCGCTTGCCTCGGGAGCTCCGGTCTGCGGCCCGGCCTCAGGGGCACACCTGCTCCTGGCGTTGGAGCCTCAGGAGGGATGTTGGATCCCAGAGCTCAAGGACTACCTGATGCAAGGGATTCTACCGGAGAACGAGGAGGAGGCGGAGCGTGTGGTATGGCAAGCCACGGCTTATTGCATCCAGGATGGCGGGCTCTATAGGAAGCGGCCAAATGATGTGTCCCTACGTTGCATTTCCAGGGAGCAAGGAAAGGAACTGCTGGCGGACATACACAACGGAGACTGCGGGCACCACTCGTCGTCACAAACCCTCGTCGGCAAGGCGTTCCACAGCGGGTTCTACTGGCCCACAGCACACAACGACGCCGTTGAGCTGGTGAAGGCTTGCGAGGCCTGCCAGTTTCACGCTAAACAGATCCATCAGCCTGTGGGGGGTCTGTAGACCATACCCCTCTCATGGCCGTTCGCAGTTTTGGGGTTGGACATTCTGGGCCCGTTCCCTTGGGCGCCAGGGGGCTATATCTACTCTACGTCGCTGTGGACAAGTTCACCAAGTGGGCCGAGGTGGAAGCTGTCTGCACAATCCCGGCAGGCTCGGCAGTCAAGTTCATCAAGGGCCTTGTGAGCCAGTTTGGGGTGCCTAACCGCATCATCACTATCAATGGTTCACAATTCACCAGTAATCTCTTCAAAACGTATTGTGCTAACCTTGGAACGCAGATATGCTACGCTTCGGTAGCAGACCCCCGGAGCAATGGCCAGGCTGAATGAGCCAACGCGGAGGTTCTGAGGGGCCTCAAGGCCAGGACCTTCAAGAAGAAGCTGGAGGACTTTGGTAGGGGCTGGCACGACGAGCTCCAGTCCGTGCTATGGTCAATCCGCACAACAGCGACCAAGCCGACTGGCGAGACCCCGTTCTTCCTCGTCTATGGAGCGGAGGTTGTTCTCCCTCACGAGGTTAGAAGTCGCTCCGCATGGGTCCTGGCATTCGGCGAGGCTCAATAGGATGCCATGCGGGGGATGAACCTCATGCTGGGGGAGGAACACCGTCGGGAAGCCGCACTGCGAGCGGCAAGGTATCAACAGGCGCTACGACGATACCAGAGCCGCAACATCCGCCCCAGGACCCTTGAGGTAGGGGATCTCGTGCTCACAAGGGTTCTCTCCAGGGAGGGGCTGCACAAGCTCTCTCCTATGTGGGAGGGCCCGTTCAAGGTTGTTCATATTTCTAGGCCTGGCTCCGCGCGCTTGGAGCCTTCGGAGGGAGTACCCATCCAGAACGCATGGAACATTCAACATCTCTGGAGGTTCTACCCCTGAGCGAGGCCTAGCGCCTGGGAAAGGCCCGGTGCCTGTGAAGAAGGCGAATGCCTGTGAAGCTGCTGCGTTTTGGAAAAGGCCGGTGCCTGTGAAGAAGGCAAATGCCTGTGAAGCCGCTGCGTTTCGGAAAATGCCCGGTGCCTGTGAAGAAGGCGAATGCCTGTGAAGCTATCACGTTTTGGGAAAGGCCCGGTGCTTGTGAAGAAGGCCAATGCCTATGAAGCTATCACCTTTTCGGAAAGGCCCGGTGCCTGTGAAGAAGGCCAATGCCTGTGAAGCTATCGCGTTTTGGAAAAGGACCGGTGCCTGTGAAGCTCGCCACCCGTGACACTCTCACGTAATAATGAGTGGGGCTGTACATGCCCCAGAGTCTCTGGAGCGCCGCCCTCGGGCCTCGGGGGCTCCCGCCCATGCCCAGTGGCAGCACTTAGCTCCGCACTGGTGAGAAGACATCGAAGACTAGAATAGGTGCCGGACGCGACTTTCCCATTTGCTTTCTACAGTTGGCTTTTTTATTCCCGTTTGAAGTTTTATTGGAGTTGCTGACATTCCTGCCTTGTGACTCTTTGTGTTTCTCGCTCGCTTGCCTCGTTTTCTCTCACACAAGTCTCGCGAGGGAGTCGCGGGCGCCCTCGCGAGTGTTTCCTGTCCCCGGTCGTCTGGAGCTTTCCCGTCCGAGTCCTCTGCGGGAGCACCCCTCCCAGTCCGTGCCCCAAGGGCATCGCGACACGAGCGCAGGACCTAGGCTGATCTCCCCCACAACCAAGACCATAAGCTACCCCTCTAACTAATCCTTGCAGGGCATGAAGCGCACGGCGATGCCTCAGCCTTCGCAGGCGAGGGCCGCGTCAAGCTCCACCAAGCTCAAATGACTCCCGCACATGGACACGTAGCACGGAAACATAGCGCAGAAATGGCAAAAGCAATGCGACACTTGATAGCAACAATTCTAACACGCCCCCACGTGGCCCTATACTACCTTCTTCTTACGCAGGAAAGGAAGGAAACAAAATGGACACGACCTGTCCAACACCAACCTACAGCAAAAGCTCGAGCTGCTCCTGGGGTTCAGGCGGACGCCTCCTGCCACTTCACCAGGGTGCGGCGGCGGGTGGACCCACTGCCTTCACCCAGGCGGGCGCGACGGCACGGGGGCTGGCCGCGGTCACCGCTGGAGGAGCTGCTGCCTGAGGGAGAGTTGCCGAAACTTGGCAAACCCCGAGCACCGCCGCCTGAACGCCAGTCGCCATCTTCATCCTAGTCAGTGCCGGGGCTGGGCAGGCGGCCGCGGTCGTCGTCTTCAGGGCAGCACCTGGCACGGCGACCATCTTCCCCAAACACCCTCACGTAGAGGGTGGCGTCGCCATCGAACTTGAAGTACAGGGTACACCACCGGCCCAGGCCGCGCGCGCGGGCAAACGTTTGCCAACCGCGCGTCAGGGCCTTGTTCCCAGAGACGGAGACCTCCAGCGAAGCCCAGGAGGCCCTGCTGCAGCAGCCATCTGCTTGGAGCCAGAAGCCGCACTGAGTGCTGGCCGGCAGTTCATCTACGAAGAAGCATGGGAGCTGGAGCCGGGTGCTGGATGGGTCCGCCGACCACATGACGAACTCCAGCAGCACCTCCGCAGAGCGGAAGCGTGGTCTAGGGGGCGCACACCCACGGCGTGCCCCCCGTCGGCAACCGGGTGCTCACCACCGCGCCGGGAACCGCCTCCATGGCCGCGGGAGGCCACCACGGGGACCGTGGTATACTTGTGAGGGCGGCCTCGGCCGCGCTTGGCTGGGGGTGAGTCAGGCCCAGCCTGAGGGGCCTTTCCTTTCTCCGCGGCCGAGAATCTCTTTGGAGCCATGGGAGTGGCGAGTAATCGAGAAGAAGGAAAGGAGCAGCAAGAAGGGACGGGCCGAAGGGGGTCGCCCAGCCCCGTACTTATAGCCGGAGGAGGCCAACTGCCTTGCACCACAATCGCAGGTAATCATGACCGATTTCTTTGCATGCAGGGACTTATCAAGTCGTGCGGTCGCCGAGGCGTCATGGGGAAGTGCAGTCGCCCACGCCCAATCAATCGCCACGTGGCGCCCAAGGCCGCAGGCTGTTAGGACCCGCGGCGCTTCACGCTTGCCCTTTCGCTTTCCTGCTAGGCCAAGCCCGGGTGCGCCTTGGGCCCGGGGGCTAATGTCGGTGTTCTGGGAACGGGGGTCCCCAGACTTGCTTGCCTGCGGCCTGCGGCGTGGCTCAAGCGGGGGCCCAGCGCGGCCCATCTTCATCATCTCAAGCTCAAGACCCTCGCGAGGGGCCAAGCCTCGCGGAGCGGACAACAGGAAGCTTCCTCAGAGGTAGCCTCATCAGGCAGGCTCGCATGGAGGCGGAGATATCAAGGCAAGGGTACCTCGCGAGGAACCCGTGACGCAAGCCATGACGATCGAGGCCAGGCGGGCGCCGGCCTGCGCAGGGTCCTTGTTTCCCCTTTGGTGCAAAGGGGGGCAATCACAGGCCAAGGCATCAGGCAAAGGTTACCATTCCGGTGCAACGAGACCAAGACCAGCCGGACGGCAGGACGGAGGTCACCGTGGAGCCCAAGACGGCGTCATCACCAACACTCTTGGCAGCCAAAGACCACCTTTGGTCAGGATAACTTGTACTAGATATTCCCCTTCAAAATGGCCAAGTGTTGGCGCCCTTCCCGCTCATTATTTGGGGAGAGGCCCAGGGACTCTATAAATAGAGCTAGACACCACAGAAGAAAGGGGCGGCCAAAGGAGAGATCTGGTAGAACCCTAGCAGAGAGAGAGAGAGAGAGGTGACTGAACTCACCCTAGCAGTTCATCGCACCAGCTCAAGAACACCTCTCGCGAGGCTGTTCTTCCCTTGTATTGTCCGTCATCAGCCCCTGAGGCAATCCACCACACCACACACTGGAGTAGGGTATTACACCACAACGGTGGCCCAAACCAGTATAAACCTCGTGTCTCTTGTGTTGTTCATCATTTTCATCTTAGTTCGCACGAGAGGATCGGACGTAGATCGGTAGGGGAGAGATCTCCGCGCGCACCCCAGGGTTCGAACCTCGAGGGTCTGCCGGAACCCGAAATCCGACAAAAACCCATCAAAGAAAACCATAGAGCCATCAAAATAAGCACACAACGCAAAGAAAACATAGTCTGTCAAAACAGAACAGTTTGTAGCCATCTGACTATTTCAAATACTTCTGTAACTCCAAAAATTCTGAAAAATTAGGAAGACCTGAGCAATTTGTATATTGATCTACTACTAAAGGAACGTGTATTTTAACGCTCTTTGGTTAAAGCTTAGAATTATTTTTGTGAGTGCAAAATTTTCTGTTTTTTCAGCAAGATCAAACAACTATCACCCAAGAAGATCCTAAAGGCTTTACTTGGCACAAACACTAATTAAAACATAAAAAACACAATAATGACAGTAGCATAATTGTTCAAACATCAATAATAGCAAGCAAAAAGCAAAAATAAATTTTATTCATTGGGTTGCCTCCCAACAAGCGCTATAGCTTTACGCCCTTAGCTAGGCATAAGATTTCAACGATGCTCACACGAAAGATAATAATTGAAACACAAAGAGAGCATCATGAAACATGCGACAAACACATTTAAGTCTAACATACTTTCTATGCATAGTAATTTTATAGGAAAACTAATTGTCAAGACAAGAAATATTTAGAATATGCAACGGAGAGGAATAAAACATCGATAATCTCAACATAACGAGAGGAAATTTAATAACATGAAAATTGCTAGAACCATATTTTCCTCTCTCATAATAATTATATGTAGGATCATAATCAAATTCAATAATATAACTATCACATAAAATATTCTCTTCATGATCCACATGCATGCAAAGTTGACACTCTTCCAAAATAGTGGGATTATCATCAAATAAAGTCATGACCTCTCCAAGCCCACTTTTATCAAAAATTTCATAAGATTGAACACTCTCCAAATAAGTGGGATTAGTTTTAGCTAAAGTTGACACTCTTCCAAACCCACTTTTAATATTATAGCAGGCATATTCATCATGAGGTTTAAATAAAATTTCAAGATCATAAGAATCAACACCCCAATCATGATCATTGCAACAAGTAGTGGACATAACAAAATTAGCATCCCCAAGCTTGGGGTTTTGCATATTATTGGCACAATTGACATTAATATAATTTATAATAACATCATTGCGATCATGATTTTTATCCAAGGAGCTATCATGAATCACTTTGTAAATTCCTTCTTTTAACACTTCATCTCAATTTTCAGATTCATGAATCTCAAGCAAAACTTCATAAAGATATCTAGTGAACTCAATTCACTAGAAACGGGATCATCATAATTGGATCTCTTGAAGAGATTAGCAAGTGGATGAGGATTCATATCAATTGATTTTTAGCAAGCGAAGATGCAAGCAAATAGAAAACACATGGCAACACAAGGAAACATGAGATCTGACGAGAAAACGACGAACGAAAAAGAGGGTGAATAAAATGACAAATTTTTGTGAAGTGGGGGAGAGGAAAACGAGAGGTAAATGACAAATAATGTAAATTGCGAGGAAATGAGATTTGTGATTAGAACCTGCTATATGTTGAAGATCCTCCCCGGCAATGGCGCCAGGAATTCCTTTTGATGCGGCTTGAAGCTATGTCAGTATTTCCCCAAAGAGGAAGGGATGATGCTGTTGGGGGACGTTGCAGAAAACAAAAAATTTCCTACGGTTTCACCAAGATCCATCTAGGAGTTCATCTAGCAACGAGTGATCGGATTGCATCTACATACCTTTGTAGATCATGCGCGGAAGCGTTCAAAGAACGGGGATGAGGAAGGCGTACTCGACGTGATCCAAATCACCGGAGATCCTAGCGCCGAACGGACGGCACCTCCGCGTTCAACACAGGTACGATCAGCGTAACGTCTCCTCCTTCATCCAGCAAGGGGAAGGAGAGGTTGAGGAAGATGGCTCCAGCAGCAGCACGACGGCGTGGTGTTGATGGAGCTGCAGTACTCCGGCAGGGCTTCGCCAAGCACTATGGAGGAGGAGGATGTGTTGGAGAGGGAGAGGGAGGCACCAAAGATGTGTTATGAGAGGCCCTCCTTCCCCCACTATATATAGGGAGTCCAAGGGGGGGCACGCCGGCCCTAGGAGATCCAATCTCCTAGGGGGGTGCGGCCAAGGGAGGAATCCCTCCTCCCCAAGGCACCTAGGAGGTGCCTTCCCCCTTTGGGACTCTTCCCTTCCTTGAACCCTAGGCGCATGGGCCTCTTGGGGCTGGTGCCCTTGGCAAGGTGCACCCCCTACAGCCCATGTGCCCCCCCGGGGCAGGTGGCCCCACCCGGTGGACCCTCGGGACCCTTCCGGTGGTCTCGGTACAATACCGGTGACCCCGAAACTTGTCCCGATGCCCGAAATAGCACTTCCTATATATAATTCTTTACCTCCGGACCATTCCGGAACTCCTCGTGATGTCCGGGATCTCATCCAGGAGTTACTGCATATACATATCCCTACAACCCTAGCATCACCGAACCTTAAGTGTGTAGACCCTACAGGTTCGGGAGACATGTAGACATGACCGAGATGACTCTCCGGTCAATAAACAACAGCGGGATCTGGATAACCATGTTGGCTCCCACATGCTCCTCGATGATCTCATCAGATGAACCACGATGTCGAGGATTCAAGCAACCCCGTATACAATTCCCTTTGTCAATCGGTATGTTACTTGCCCGAGATTCGATCGTCGGTATCCCAATACCTCGTTCAATCTCGTTACCGGCAAGTCACTTTACTCGTACCGTAGTGCATGATCCCATGACCAGACACTTGGTCACTTTGAGCTCATTATGATGATGCATTACCGAGTGGGCCCAGTGATACCTCTCCGTCATATGGAGTGACAAATCCCAGTCTTGATCCATGTCAACCCAACAGACACTTTCGGAGATACCCGTAGTATACCTTTATAGTCACCCAGTTACGTTGTGACATTTGGTACACCCAAAGCACTCCTACGGTATCCGGGAGTTACACGATCTCATGGTCTAAGGAAAAGATACTTGACATTGGAAAAACTCTAGCAAACGAACTATACGATCTTATGCTATGTTTAGGATTGGGTCTTGTCCACCACATTATTCTCCTAATGATGTGATCTCGTTATCAATGACATCTAATGTCCATAGTCAGGAAACCATGACTATCTGTTGATCAACGAGCTAGTCAACTATAGGCTTACTAGGGACATGTTGGTGTCTATTATTCACACATGTATTACGATTTCCGGATAACACAATTATAGCATGAATAAAGACAATTATCATGAACAAGGAAATATAATAATAATGCTTTTATTATTGCCTCTAGGGCATATTTCCAACAGTCTCCCACTTGCACTAGAGTCAATAATCTAGTTACATTGTGATGAATCGAACACCCATGGAATTCTGGTGTTGATCATGTTTTGCTCTAGGGAGAGGTTTAGTCAACGGATCTGCTACATTCAGGTCCGTATGTACTTTACAAATATCTATGTCTCCATCTTGAACATTTTCACGAATGGAGTTGAAGCGACGCTTGATGTGCCTTGTCTTCTTGTGAAACCTGGGCTCCTTGGCAAGTGCAATAGCTCCAGTATTGTCACAGAAGAGCTTGATCGGCCCCGACGCATTGGGTATGACTCCTAGGTCGATGATGAACTCCTTCACCCAAATTGCTTCATGCGCTGCCTCCGAGGCTGCCATGTACTCCGCTTCACATGTAGATCCCGCCACGACGCTCTGCTTGCAACTGCACCAGCTTACTGCCTCACCATTCAAAATATACACGTATCCGGTTTGTGACTTTGAGTCATCCAGATCTGTGTCGAAGCTAGCGTCGACGTAACCCTTTACGACGAGCTCTTCGTCACCTCCATAGGCGAGAAACATTTCCTTAGTCCTTTTCAGGTACTTCAGGATATTCTTGACCGCTGTCCAGTGTTCCTTGCCGGGATTACTTTGGTACCTTCCTACCAAACTTACGGCAAGGTTTACATCAGGTCTGGTACACAGCATGGCATACATAATAGAACCTATGGCTGAGGCATAGGGGATGACACTCATCTCTTCTATATCTTCTGCCGTGGTCGGACACTGAGCTGAGCTCAATTTCACACCTTGTAACATAGGTAAGAACCCCTTCTTAGACTGATCCATATTGAACTTCTTCAATATCTTATCAAGGTATGTGCTTTGTGAAAGACCTATGAGGCGTCTCGATCTATCTCTGTAGATCTTGATGCCTAATATATAAGCAGCTTCTCCAAGGTCCTTCATTGAAAAACTCTTATTCAAGTAGGCCTTTATGCTGTCCAAGAGTTCTATATCATTTCCCATCAAAAGTATGTCATCTACATATAATATGAGAAATGCTACAGAGCTCCCACTCACTTTCTTGTAAACACAGGCTTCTCCATAAGTCTGCGTAAACCCAAACGCTTTGATCATCTCATCAAAGCGAATGTTCCAACTCTGAGATGCTTGCACCAGCCCATAAATCGAGCGTTGGAGCTTGCACACCTTGTCAGCATTCTTAGGATCGACAAAACCTTCCGGCTGCATCATATACAATTCTTCCTTAAGGAAACCATTAAGGAATGCCGTTTTGACGTCCATTTGCCATATTTCATAATCATAGAATGCGGCAATCGCTAACATGATTCGGACGGACTTCAGATTCGCTACCGGTGAGAAAGTCTCATTGTAGTCAACCCCTTGAACTTGTCGATAACCCTTAGCGACAAGCCAAGCTTTATAGATGGTCACATTACCATCCACGTCTGTCTTCTTCTTAAAGATCCATTTATTTTCTATGGCTCGCTGCTCAACGGGAAAGTCAGTCAAAGTCCATACTTCGTTTTCATACATGGATCCTATCTTGGATTTCATGGCTTCTAGCCATTTGTCGAAATCCGGGCCCACCATCGCTTCTTCATAGTTCAAAGGTTCACCGTTGTCTAACAACATGATTTCCAAGACAGGGTTGCCGTACCACTCTGGTGCGGAACGTGTCCTTGTGGACCTTCGACTTTCAGTAGGAGCTTGATCAGAAGTATCTTGATCATCATCATTAACGTCCTCTCTAGTCGGTGCAGGCACCTCAGGAACATTTTCTTGAGTTGCGCCATTTTCCGGTTCAAGAGGTAATACTTCATCAAGTTCTACTTTCCTCCCACTTACTTCTTTCGAGAGAAACTCTTTCTCTAGAAAGGACCCATTCTTGGCAACAAAGATCTTGCCTTCGGATCTGAGGTAGAAGGTATACCCAATAGTTTCTTTAGGATATCCTATGAAGACGCATTTTTCCGATTTGGGTTCGAGCTTTTCAGGTTGAAGTTTCTTGACATAAGCATCGCATCCCCAAACTTTTAGAAACGACAGCTTAGGTTTCTTCCCAAACCATAATTCAAACGGTGTCGTCTCAACGGATTTCGACGGAGCCCTATTTAAAGTGAATGCGGCAGTCTCTAAAGCATACCCCCAAAAGGATAGCGGTAAATCAGCAAGAGACATCATAGATCGCACCATATCTAATAGAGTGCGATTACGATGTTCGGACACACCATTACGCTGAGGTGTTCCAGGCGGCGTGAGCTGTGAAACTATTCCACATTTTCTTAAGTGTGTGCCAAACTCATGACTCAAGTATTCTCCTCCATGATCTGATCGCAGGAACTTGATTTTCCTGTCATGTTGATTCTCAACCTCACTCTAAAATTCCTTGAACTTTTCAAAGGTCTCAGACTTGTGTTTCATTAAGTAGACATACCCATATCTACTCAAGTCATCAGTGAGGGTGAGAACATAACGATAGCCACCGCGAGCCTCAACACTCATTGGACCGCACACATCAGTATGTATGATTTCCAATAAGTTGGTTTCTCGCTCCATTGTTCCTGAGAATGGAGTCTTGGTCATTTTACCCATGAGGCATGGTTCGCACGTGTCAAATGATTCGTAATCAAGAGACTCTAAAAGTCCATCAGCATGGAGCTTCTTCATGCGTTTGACACCTATGTGACCAAGGCGGCAGTGCCACAAGTATGTGGCACTATCATTATCAATCTTACATCTTTTTGTACTCACACTATGAACATGTGTAGCATTACGCTCGAGATTCATTAAGAATAAACCATTCACCATCGGAGCATGACCATAAAACATATCTCTCATATAAATAGAACAACCATTATTCTCGGATTTAAATGAGTAGCCATCTCGAATTAAACGAGATCCTGATACAATGTTCATGCTCAAAGCTGGCACTAAATAACAATTATTAAGGTTTAAAACTAATCCCGAAGGTAAATGTAGAGGTAGCGTGCCGACGGCGATCACATTGACCTTGGAACCATTCCCGATGCGCATCGTCACCTCGTCCTTCGCCAGTCTCCGCTTATTCCTCAGCTCCTGTTTTGAGTTACAAATGTGAGCAACTGCACCGGTATCAAATACCCAGGAGCTACTACGAGTACTGGTAAGGTACACATCAATTACATGTATATCACATATACCTTTCGTTTTGCCGGCCTTCTTGTCCGCTAAGTATTTGGGGCAGTTCCGCTTCCAGTGACCACTTTCCTTGCAATAAAATCACTCAGTCTCGGGCTTGGGTCCATTCTTTGGCTTCTTCCCGGCAGCTTGCTTGCCGGGCGCGGCAACTCCCTTGCCGTCCTTCTTGAAGGTTTTCTTACCCTTGCCTTTCTTGAACTTAGTGGTTTTATTCACCATCAACACTTGATGTTCCTTTTTGACTTCTACCTCTGCTGATTTTAGCATTGCAAATACTTCAGGAATGGTCTTTTCCATCCCCTGCATATTGAAGTTCATCACAAAGCTCTTGTAGCTCGGTGGAAGCGACTAAAGGATTTTGTCAATGACCGCGTCATCCGGGAGATTAACTCCCAGCTGAGTCAAGCGGTTATGCAACCCAGACATAGTGAGTATGTGCTCACTGACAGAACTGTTTTCCTCCATCTTACAGCTGAAGAACTTGTCGGAGACTTGATATCTCTCGACCCGGGCATGACCTTGGAAAACCATTTTCAGCTCTTCGAACATCTCATATTCTCCATGTCTCTCAAAACGCTTTTGGAGCCCCGGCTCTAAGCTGTAAAGCATGCCGCACTGAACGAGGGAGTAGTCATCGGTACGTGCCTGCCAAGCGTTCATAACGTCTTGTTCTGCAGGGAGAACAGGTGCGTCACCTAGCGGTGCTTGTAGGACATAATCTTTCTTGGCAGCTATGAGGATGATCCTCAGGTTCTGGACCCAGTCCGTGTAGTTGCTGCCATCGTCTTTCAGCTTGGTTTTCTCTAGGAACGCGTTGAAGTTGAGGACTACGTTGGCCATTTGATCTACAAGACATATTGTAAAATTTTAGACTAAGTTCATGATAATTAAGTTCATCTAATCAAATTATTCAATGAACTCCCACTTAGATAAACATCCCTCCTGTAATCTAAGTATAACATGATCCGAGTTAACTAGGCCGTGTCCGATCATCATGTGAGACGGACTAGCCAACGTCGGTGAACATCTTCATGTTGATCGTATCTTCTATACGACTCATGCTCGACCTTTCGGTCTTCTGTGTTTCGAGGCCATGTCTGTACATGCTAGGCTCGTCAAGTCAACCTAAGTGTTTGCATGTGTAAATCTGTCTTACACCCGTTGTATGTGAACGTTAGAATCTAACACCCGATCATCACATGGTGCTTTGAAACAATGAACTGTCGCAACGGTGCACAGTTAGGGGGAACACTTTCTTGAAATTATTATGAGGGATCATCTTATTTACTACCGTCGTTCTAAGTAAAAAAGATGCAGAAACATGATAAACATCACATGTAATCAAACAATAATAGTGACATGATATGGCCAATATCACATAGCTCCTTTGATCTCCATCTTGGGGCTGCATGATCATCTTGTCACCGGCATGACACCATGATCTCCATCATCATGATCTCCATCATCATGATCTCCATCATCATGTCTCCATGAAGTTGATCACCAACTATTACTTCTACTACTACGGCTAACACGTTTAGCAATAAAGTAAAGTAATTTACATGGCGTTTCTCAATGACACACAGGTCATACAAAAAATAAAGACAACTCCTATGGCTCCTGCCGGTTGTCATACTCATCGACATGCAAGTCGTGATTCCTATTACAATAGGATGAACATCTCATACATCACATATAGATCATTCATCATTCATCACAACTTTGGCCATATCATATCACAAAGCACTTGCTGCAAAAACAAGTTAGACGTCCTCTAATTGTTGTTGCAAGTTTTACGTGGCTGAAATAGGGTTCTAGCAAGAACATTTTCTTACCTACGTGAAAGCCACAACGTGATTTGTCAACTTCTATTTACCCTTCATAAGGACCCTTTTCATCGAATCCGCTCCAACTAAAGTGGGAGAGACAGACACCCGCCAGCCACCTTATGCAACTTGTGCATGTTAGTCGGTGGAACCGGTCTCACGAAAGCGTACGTGTAAGGTTGGTCCGGGCCGCTTCATCCCACAATACCGTTGAAGCAAGATAAGACTAGTAGCGGCAAGAAAGTTGACAACATCAACGCCCACAACAAATTGTGTTCTACTCGTGCAAGAGAACTACGCATAAACCTGGCTCATGATGCCACTGTTGGGGAACGTTGCAGAAAACAAAAATTTTCCTACGGTTTCACCAAGATCCATCTAGGAGTTCATCTAGCAACGAGTGATCGGATTGCATCTTCATACCTTTGTAGATCATGCGTGGAAGTGTTCAAAGAACGGGGATGAGGAAGGCATACTCGACGTGATCCAAATCACCGGAGATCCTAGCGCCGAACGGACGGCACCTCCGCGTTCAACACACGTATGGTCATCGTAACGTCTCCTCCTTCTTGATCCAGCAAGGGGAAGGAGAGGTTGAGGCAGATGGCTCCAGCAGCAGCACGACGGTGTGGTATTGATGGAGCTACAATACTCCGGAAGGGCTTCGCCAAGCACTATGGAGGAGGAGGATGTGTTGGAGAGGGAGAGGGAGGCACCAAAGATGTGTTATGAGAGGCCCTCCTTCCCCCACTATATATAGGGAGTCCAAGGGGGGGGGGGCGCCGGCCCTAGGAGATCCAATCTCCTAGGGGGGGTGCGGACAAGGGAGGAATCCCTCCTCCCCAAGGCACCTAGGAGGTGCCTTCCCCCTTTGGGACTCTTCCCTTCCTTGAACCCTAGGCGCATGGGCCTCTTGGGGCTGGTGCCCTTGGCCCATATAGGCCAAGGCGCACCCCCTACAGCCCATGTGGCCCCCCGGGGCAGGTGGCCCCACCCGGTGGACCCTCAGGACCCTTCCGGTGGTCCCGGTACAATACCGGTGACCCCGAAACTTGTCCCGATGCCCGAAATAGCACTTCCTATATATAATTCTTTACCTCAGGACCATTCCGGAACTCCTCGTGACGTCCGGGATCTCATCCGGGACTCCGAACAACATTCAGGTTACTGCATATACATATCCCTACAACCCTAGCGTCACCGAACCTTAAGTGTGTAGACCCTATGGGTTCGGGAGACATGTAGACATGACCGAGATGACTCTCCGGTCAATAACCAACAACGGGATCTGGATACCCATGTTGGCTCCCACATGCTCCTCGATGATCTCATCGGATGAACCACGATGTCGAGGATTCAAGCAACCCCGTATACAATTCCCTTTGTCAATCGGTACGTTACTTGCCCGAGATTCGATCGTCGGTATCCCAATACCTTGTTCAATCTCGTTACCGGCAAGTCACTTTACTCATACCGTAGTGCATGATCCCGCGACCAGACACTTGGTCACTTTGAGCTCATTATGATGATGCATTACCGAGTGGGCCCAGTGATACCTCTCCGTCATACAGAGTGACAAATCCCAGTCTTGATCCATGTCAACCCAACAGACACTTTCGAAGATACCCGTAGTATACCTTTATAGTCACCTAGTTACATTGTGACGTTTGGTACACCCAAAGCACTCCTACGGTATCCGGGAGTTACACGATCTCATGGTCTAAGGAAAAGATAGTTGACATTGGAAAAACTCTAGCAAACGAACTATACGATCTTGTGATATGTTTAGGATTGGGTCTTGTCCACCACATCATTCTCCTAATGATGTGATCTCGTTATCAATGACATCCAATGTCCATAGTCAGGAAACCATGACTATTTGTTGATCAACGAGCTAGTCAACTAGAGGCTTACTAGGGACATGTTGGTTTCTATTATTCACACATGTATTACGATTTCCGGATAACACAATTATAGCATGAATAAAGACAATTATCATGAACAAGGAAATATAATAATAATGCTTTTATTATTGCCTCCAGGGCATATTTCCAACAGATGCAGCATAGCAGCGGTAGGTATTTCACCCAGATGTGAAACCAAGGTTATCGAACTAGTAGGAGAACCAAGAAACACAATGTAAACAACACCTGCACACATATAACAAATCCTCGCAACCCGACGTGTTAAAGCGGTTGTCAATTCCTTCCGGGTACGGCACCTCAAGATAGGCAAACGGGCATGAGATAAATTGTAGTAGATTGATAGATCGAGCGCCAAATAAAATAAATAAGAATAAATTGCAAAAAGGTATTTTTGTATTTTTAGTTTGATAGATCTGAAAATTAAAGTAAAGAAAAATAGATCGCAAAGGCAAATAATATGAGAAAGAGACCCAGGGGCCGTAGGTTTCACTAGTGGCTTCTCTCGAGAAAAATAGCAAGCGGTGGGTGAGCAAATTACTGTTGGGCAATTGATAGAACTTCAAGTACCCATGATGATATCCAGGCAATGATCATTACATAGGCATCACGTCCAAGATTAGTAGACCGACTCCTGCCTGCATCTACTACTATTACTCCACACATTGACCGCTATCTAGCATGCATCTAGTGTATTAAGTTCATGGAGAAACAGAGTAATGCAATAAGAACAATGACATGATGTAGACAAGATCTATCTATGTAGAGATAGACCCCATCGTTTTATCCTTTGTAGCAATGATACATACGTGTCGGTTCCCTTTCTGTCACTGGGATCAAGCACCGTAAGATTGAACCCACTACAAAGCACCTCTTCCCATTGCAAGATAAATAGATCAAGTTGGCCAAACAAAACCCAAATATCGGAGAAGAAATACGAGGCTATAAGCAATCATGCATAAAAGAGATCAAAGAAACTCAAATACTTTCATGGATATAAAAAGATAGATCTGATCATAAACTCAAAGTTCATCGATCCCAATAAACACACTGCAAAAGAGTTACATCATATGGATCTCCAAGAGACCATTGTATTGAGAATTCAGAGAGAGAGAGAGGAAGCCATCTAGCTACTAACTACTGACCGGAAGGTCTACAAAGAACTACTCACGCATCATCGAAGAGGCACCAATGGGGGTGGTGAACCCCATCCGAGATGGTATCTAGATTGGATCTGGTGGTTCTTGACTCTACGGTAGCTGGATGAATATTTCGTCAACTCCCCTAGGATTTTGGGAACATTGGGGTATTTATAGAGCAAAGAGGCGGTCCAGGGGCACCCGAGGTGGGCACAACCCACCAGGGTGCGCCTAGGCCTCCTGGCGCACCCTGGTGGGTTGTGCTCTCCTCGGAGCACTCCCAGGAGCAGCCAGGGCCCATTACGTGTCTTATGGTCCATAAAAAATCTCCGTAAAGTTTTGTGGCATTTGGAATCCATTTGGCATTGATTTTCTATGATGTAAAAACATGGAAAAACAGCAGCTGGCACTTGGCACTATGTCAATAGGTTAGTACCAAAAAATGACATAAAATGATTATAAAACATCCAAGATTGATAATATAACAACATGGAACAATAAAAAATTATAGATACGTTGGAGACGTATCAATGCGCTCGCTGCCAATGTCCGCGCTCCGCCTCGCGCCCACGCTGCGTGTCATCAAGTTCAGGAACTACCACCCCCCTTAATGATGCACCCGCTCTTATTCTACCACGACTGAAGCACCTCGAGCTCGTCGCCATATGCCTCCCATACGATGACAAGGAACGCCTGCTCCGTGGCTGTACTGCACTCGAGTACCTTCGTCTTCAGGCGATCAATGGGTTGAGTAGCTTCCACATCACCTCCATGACTCTCCGGACTACTTATGTGTGTTCCTAGTGCGGGAGGAAGACGCCACAAGATGTGTACCACGGTATGGTCATTGAGGACACACCTGCACTTGAGAGATTACTTGTAGTTGATCAAGAAGGTCCAACAAGAATCAATGTCATTTCTGCGCCGAAATTGACAGTGGTGGGCTACTCGTCTGACAAATACTCTGAACTTGTTATTGGATCCACACCGATTCAGGTACAACAACCGCCTTCTACCTCTCCTACAAATTAACATTACTTCTAATTTTGAAGATGTTTGTTTGTCTGTCATCCAGAAAATGATTCCGACAAGCTTGACGCCGAAAATGTGCACAGTGAAGGTCTTGGCACTAGAATCTATCGACCCCAACCTGGAGCAAGTTGTTAGTTTCCTGATATGCTTTCCGTGCCTGGAGAATCTATATATAGAGGTGGTGTTCCTTTCCTATTAAATGTTAACCATAAGCGAGTTCAATTTGTGACACCATTTCCAAGTTTACAATGACAATGTACTACAATTTATGAAGGATTCTTTTAGAGGATTTCAGTACATACATGTCCCCCCATATTGGTTGCTTGATCCATATGGTTACAATCCATAAGCATTTCTCCTTTGGATTCATCTGTACTAGTTTTCTTTGGGAACTTTTCATCCACTCCAACCTCTTGTGAAGAAGGCTTCATTTTTCTAGAATGTAATCAAATGCCCATGTTAGTCATGTCAGATCGAAGACGTCATGTTAGTGCATTTTACAAATCCTGCAAACCAAATAGGCCTGTAGTAGTGTTCAAATCTGCATGTAGGCACTAACATGTTTTCTACTTTTGCATATAAGATTAGGCCTAGTGGTGGATAATGTGATACAATATAACAATCACGTCAAATGCCTAGATATGCATCTCTTAGAAATTACTTTGAACTCCTACTGAGGGACCTTACCAGAGATTATATTCGCCAGGTTTTTTGTTTTCAGAGCAAAGGTGCTGAAGGTAATGAGGTTTGCCCTACATTTATTTTGCAAAAATGAATGGTTTGTTGATCAGTGCAGGCGCCTGCGGCAGAATGGAATAGGCTACGAAAATGCTGAATTTCATTTTGGAACTTCAGATGACAGAGTCATCGGAAGTCATCGTGTCAACCCCATACATGACTTCTCAGTGGTTGACCCCTTTGCAAAAATTATGAGGTTTTGAAACCAGACTTAGAAGTGGTAACATTAGTTTGAACCTCTCTGATATCCATGTTGAGCGGATCAGCGCGAGCGTTTACAGCTGATGAGCTGAATTTCATTTCTAATATCAGTTTGAACCTTGTAATCTTCGAATTTGAGCCATATAACTCTGGAATTTGAACCTTGTAATATTTCGAGCTTTTGTGGTACAATCGTTGAAATGGCATCGTATGAGACTCGTATATTGGTAACACTATTTTGACCTTAATATGCAATGGTCTTAGATTTTATTAACCATTCTCAAATCTGTTTACCTTGTAGGTCTCACAACACACGATCTGTATAACTAACTCGAGTGCAATCTTCGACATTATTGCACATATTTGGTCTCTTCAATCGTGTGCCCTGTAGAGCGCAGAATTAGTTATCGCATTCGAGTATCCATCATCACCCTTCTGTGTAACTTTGACCTCATCACCCACGATTAAATTTATGAACGAAGTCATTCCACACACTTCGTATTTACAAAGCCTTTTGCCAATAAACACCCACAATTTGTCCCTCTTCTAGCCGACGCGTGGCCAAACTAGCCGGGCGGGAAGCTTGCGCGATAAACTGTGCGGTAGCGCGGGAATAGGCTCACCGATAATACATTTGGTGCCTCTTCGAGCCCATGTGTGGTCAAACGAAACGTGTGCGGTGCGGTGTTGTCAAGCGTGCACTGGAATCCTCTGCTATGAACGCCGTGACAAGACATGACGATTACAGGCCAGCCGGCCCCCATTTATTACAATGGCCATTTAACCCTTGTGTCTCTTCAACCATTCGATCGTGCCCCACCATTGCAAGAAGCACACCACCACGACAAATTCTTAGAGGGTATCCTGTGCGGCTCTAATGGCGCTCCGAGCGGCTACCGACGACGAGCATCAGTTCACCATGCATGCCGTGGTGGACACCCACAGAAGGTTCACGGACCTCTCAGTGGTGTACACCAATGACCCGGTCTGGGTGGAGCACTCCATCCACATCATGGAGCTGTTGCTTGCCGAGGAGAAGTACAAGGTGGTCGGGTTCGACCTCAAGTACACCTGCGCTCGTGTCAGGTCTCGTCCCATGGTCACCGTGGCCCAGATGTGCGTGCGCCACCACGTCCTCGTCTACCACTACTGCCTGGCCACAAGGCCTTGCAAGCATTTCACCAGGTTTGTCAACAGCCCCCACTACATGTTTGCTACGGTGGACATCACCAACAATGTAAAGGTGCTCGATAATCCGGGCATCGCCTGCCAGAATCTTGTCGACATCCAGGGCCAATACAAGATCTGGAGCAGCAAGGAGCATGAGACAAAGTCACTAGTTCACCTCACCGAGGCTATCATCGACCCCTACTACAGAGACATGAAGGATTCCTGCAACAAGGACAGCCGTGCCTGGCACTCGGCCCGGATGGAGATACTCGACAAAGCTCACGTCGCGTCTGCGGCCAAGTAGGCATACACAAGCTACGACATGCATAGGCGGATCGTTGACATGAGGAAGTGCCTCCTTCCCCAAAACGGCTAGGGATACAGCCAGAAGCAGAGCAATGGCAAGCGTCATCGCAACAATAAGTAGATGATTAGATCCCCGTTTCTCCTAGTTTAGTATGCATGTAATTTCTTACTTTGGTGTGCGGAAATGTTATGTGTGTAGCCACTTGTGTAATTGTATGCTTAATTTGGTTTTGCAATGTTGTCTTTTTAAGTATATATGTTGATGCTCTATAGACAGAGCAAATCACATCGCACACGGACTAAACAATGGAACCCGTCGGTGATGATTTCATCAATCACTGACAAATGTATACCAGCAATTGTTTGCTGAGAACACACACGGCTTGTTAAAAGGAATCGTATGCGTTGTTATCAGTCTTCCCACACGTTTCTGATTACAGTCTTGTTTGCCGGGTATCACACACATCTTGTTAAGTTGAACCATTTCTGTTCTCTTGAGTCAACGCAAATAGTTCATCTGAGTGAATCGTATGCTGTATATCGCACACACCTTGATCTAGCTGACCGTTTCTTTTGTGTTGCCTAATCACAAATAGTTCATCCGAGTGAGACGTATGTTGTATATCGCACACACCTTCATCTGTCTGCCCGTTGCATCGCACGCACAACTACAATCTGAACCGTGTTTGATGCATCCGTCATCGCGAACATTTTGCACCTTTTTTGACGGTTTTTACACCACCATTTGCGATTATTGCATCGCACATAGTTTCGACGAAGGGTCTCTGATTGTAGTGTTGCTTTAGCATCATCCTGTAGTAGTGGTGGTACAACCGACTCAGTGAGTTCCTTCTTCAAAAGGTTACTCCAATAGTGTTGATTGCCCATGTGTCTTCATCAAGAAGTCCTCTACAGGATTTTGCATCATTTATGTGTACGTTGATGATCTCAACATCATCGGCAACACATCAGACATTGATGAAGCACGAAATCACCTAAAGATGGAATTTGAGATGAAGGATTTGGGTAAAACCAAGAGTCTGTTTCGATATCTTCAAGGCACAAAAGATCTTGGCCTATTTTTCCAGTTCCAGAGAAATCAGGACTCTGATATGATTGGATATGCAGATGCCGGCTATTTGTCTGATATCCATAATGCCAGATCTCAGACCGACTTTGTGTTCCTACATGGTGGCACTGCTATATCATGGAAGTCTTTGAAACAGACTCTGGTGGCAACATCTACCAATCATTCTGAAATAATTTAATTATTTGAAGCATCATGTGAATGTGTATGGCTACGCAGAATGACAACCACATACAATAGTCATGTGGAATTCGTTCAATAGAATCACCCACCATTATCTATGAAGATAATGCGGCCTATGTCACACATATGCAATCAAGATATATCAAGAGTAATATCACTAAGCATATTTCTCCTAAGTGGTTTTTCCTCGTGATCTTCAACAAATCAGGGAAATAAACATATTGCAAGTCAAATCATGCGATAACCTTGCTGATATATTTACCATGTCTCTACCAAATTCTACATTTCAAAAATATGTTCATGGAATTGGTATACGATGACTTAGTGACTTGCAGGTGTCAGGGGGAGTATCTTCTTGAGATATCCTTGTTGAAAGACATCACATTATGCTATCTCTATGTGAGTTTATGTTTCAGGTTCTCATCAAAGGTTTCATGCATGAAGAACTTTGTGGAGGAGAATGCTTTTGAGATGATAGCGCTACCCGGACAATCGTGAGATGATTCTACATGGTCAAGTGTAGATTAGGGGGAGTGTTAAGATTTATTACTTAATGTAATTAGGAAATCTCCTCTTTCCAAACCATCGGGCGGCTCCTCACGCAACCGATGCTTCTCCCGCTCGTCCTGGAACCAACGTGATTCCTCAGATCAGTCGCCTCTCTCTAGGGATATATATACTCCTTGTAACCATCATCAAGAGTAATCGATCATTTGATTTCAAACATTCACTACCACCACCACGAGCACTTGTGCCGAACCTCGATTTTGTCATGATCTCTCCATGAGTGAGTTGTCAATATTATCTCACCATTTCATCCATCGTGCTCGCATCTCTCGATGTTCCAAGACCGGCGGTATCGTCGGGAGACGAATTTTTTTCCGAAGGTGTTGTGAGAGTTGGATCAAGATGGTGGAACACGATATTCACGATCTTTCGAGGTTCTGGCCCTACCCGAGGAGTTGAAACCCTACTCCTGCCTTTGGTGGTTGTGTTGCTCGAGTGCTCACCGGCGATCAGGAAGATGGTCGGGAGATCGGTTTCTTGGGTAAGCTTTCGGCCTTGGCGATGGAGAGGAAAAAGATGGTGGTCGGTGTCGGTGGGAACGACACCTATGGGATCACAAGAATCCCTACTACGGTTGCGGGGCACGGGGTCATGAGAAGAGCGGATCAAACAGATAGCACATGGTTCGTTTATCTAGGTTCGGGCCGCGGGGATGCGTAAAACCCTACTCCTGCTTTGGTGGATTGCATATCTATGTTCTTGAGCTAGTTATGGGGCGTGAGGAGCTCCAAAAAGCCGAATCCCCCTCCTGGTCGCCTCGGGCCTCCTTTTATAGGAAAGGGGTTGCCACAGTGGCACACATGAGGTGGAAAGGGTGCAGTGATGTGAGGTTATCCCTCGCTGTACATGACAAGGCACATTTAATGCGTCTTGCCCAGGTGTCCTTGCTTTATCGGGGACAGGGAGAGCCGTGTCTCGTTCGTCGCTGCTCCCTCTCGCGTCGACACGCGCCCTGGCCAGCGGCGCCCACGGTGCCATGTAGGCAGGAAGGCAGCTGAGGTGGCGCAGTGGTGGATCTCCACGACGATCTGCACGCCACCACGCAGGTGCCTGCCCAGCTGGTTGGGTCGGCAGCTGCATGCAAATGACAGTGGAGGTCTGACTGGCGTGGGCCTGATGGTGGCCCTACGGGTGTTCTTGGCAAGGGCCTTGCCGGGGCCCCGGCAAGGGTCTTGCCGTGGCGCCTGCTGTCATCCCCGGCAAGGCTCTTGCCGGGGGCCTTGTGGTCCTCCTTGGCTCGGATCCCGCCAAGGATCATCATCTTCTAAAGGGTGTATCTGATCTTGAATGTCTTCACAAAGATCTGCATGCCACCACGGGGATGTCTCCCGAATCCTTGCTCCATGGGGGCAGTGGACTCAAGGGTGACTCACTCCGTAGGTGTGGGGCGAGATGCCACGGCAAGGGTCTTGCCAGGTTTGCTAAAACTGCCTCCCAGCAAGGATCTTGCCGGGGGGTCCGTTTCATCCCCTTTGCTCTTTGTGGTCTTGGTCTTGGCGTCGTTCTGCTTCTCCTGAGCTTCGTCCTTACCTTGGCTCACCTCCCTTGCCTTGCTCAGTGTGGTGGTGCCCACGGCTCAGACTGCCCGTGCACAGTTATAGGGGTACAAAAAGCGTACCCCTCTTTTTGTACACCGACAGGAGCCCCCGGGCCTAGGCCACACATAAGCGCAATCGCGTCATTGGGCTAGGCCCAAAAACGGTGCGCGGGCAGGCGAGGCAGTTTTTTACCGCGGTAAGTTTCTTTGCGCGCTGTGCTTCCCATGCTTCCCGCACGTGGCGCGGCGTGGGGAGGCGTGTGTGACGTGGGCGGCATGCATGGGGTTGCTTCCCGCGGGCATGCGTCACATCACAGCTAATGTGAAAGGAGGCGGCCCGCGTTTTTCCCCCATAAGAAGGAATAACCGTGGGCGTGCTGCTCACTTTCTCCTCTTTCCTCGTGCCTTTTCCGATCTCAGAGCCGTCGTTCCCTTTCTTCCTTCCTTCCTAAGCTCTCACTGTCGCCCGCCGCCGTCGCTTCGCCATCCCCCTTTCTCAGCCCTCTGAACTTCTTGGTTGCCATGTCTCCCAAATTCGCCAAGGGCAAGGGGTGGCTAAGGGCGCCGGGACGGTGGAGCCGCCGGAGAGCGCGCTGTCGGGGAACCAGACGAAGTTCGCCTTCTTCTTCCCCTATACGGTTGACGTTCAAGAGCTCCGGGCCTCCTTCAAGCCCCTATGGGGAGTGAAGACGGGGGGAGAGGATTCAGGACACCCGGCGACGCGCATCATTCCTGCTGCTTGCGCTGATCCTGCCTCAAATCAGTACCCCTTCTTCGTTGATTACTTTTCTTGTGGGTTATGCCCTCCTTTCTCCGATTTCTTTTGCGACATTATGTGCACCTTCGGCTTTCGCCTCTTGGATTTTACTTCGCATGCGGTGGCGTGAATGGCTTTCTTCACGCATCTTTGCGAAGGCTTTGCCGGGGTGCAGCCCAACACAGTGCTCTTCCGCCATTACTTCTTCCCTCGAATCTAGCCGGGAGGAGCCATCTCCGGTTGCGTCACCTGGATCCCAAGATCCAAGGGGGCGTACCCGGACGATGCCGTGAAGGAGAGGTGGGAGGAATGGCATGGCCGGTGGTGCTGGATTGGGGATGAAAACCCGCCGGAATTCTGCAAGGTCCGCTGAGTGCCTCCGGTCCGCGGCAGTGATTGGAGCGATGTCGATGCCGCCGATGGGAGGCTCACTGTCGCTACCACCAAGATTCTTCGGCTCACCCAGGCCGGACTCACCCTTGAGATGATCGGGGCGGACTTCATTCGCCGCCGGATCGCCCCGTTGCACAGCAAGGGGAGGCCAGCTTGGCTCTTTACGAACCCGGCTGACATTATGCGACTCCGCCCCGACCTCGATCACAACTTCACAGTGCTGGCGCATAACCACTTCTGCCAGCGGCTTTTCCAGCTTGATGTGTGTCACGATGGCGAGGTCGAGCGGACCGGCAAGGCCGCGAGGGCTGCCGCAAAGGTTGGCAAGGCCCTCAAGGGGCCATTTTTCAAGCTGTCAGCGGGGGTGGTCCCGTTGTGCAACAATTCGCGTCGGTCCGAGATCATCGCCATGATGCCGGACTGTAATGCGCACGGCCCTGTCCCAAGATGGGAGGAGCCAAAGGATGAGGATGTGCAGCAATTCTTCGACACCCTGATCGAGGTGTACGTCAATGCCGACGCCGAGCGGTGGCTTATCATGGACACCACCTAGGCAGAGCTAGACTACATCACCACTAGGGCGAGGGAGGCACAGCTTGCCATGGAGGCCGGCAGCGCCGGGGGCGTGGAGGACATGGCCGCAACGGCGGCGGAGGAAGAGGAGCTCTCCCGGTGGGCGGCGGCCTCCGGGGAGGTCAGCAGCGCCAACACTGGATCTCCGCTCGTCGAAGACGCGACCGATGAGTCGTTGGGGGAGGAGGAGGACGTGGCGGCGGACTCGACGCCAACAAGGGGAAGAGGGCTAGTCCCGCGGTGGGCTGGCTCCGGTGAGCCGGTCCGGCCCGGCAGGGCTGCGCAGCCTCAATTGACCCTGGAGGGGTCTGGGCGCCACACGAGGGCCACGGCAGCCAAGAGGCTGACGAAGGCCGCTGAGAAGAAGAAGACACCAGCCCCTTCCTCATTCGGGCGCGCACAAACCCCGCCGCCTCCTTCGCCGCCTCCGGCAGGCGTCGACTCGGATGATGATGTGGAGCTCCCTTTTGATCTCGGGCCTCTCAGCCCGGAGAGGAAAATGAAACTGGTGGAAGAGGACGAGATGGATGACGAGTATGTTCTCCGTTCCTTACTGTGATTTCCATTTCCTCGAATTGGGTCGCTTGTCTTGATCCATTTTTGCTTCCGTAGGGAGACAGAGACATTGGCCCAGAGGGTGAAGAGGGCGAGGACCTCGGCGAGCAGCCAGCCGCCGGCTGGGGCTTCAAAGACACCACTGGTGGTGCTGAGCAGCGCGGACAGCAGCCCCCGGCGTAGCCCCCAGCGTAAGTTTGTCACCCTCTTCTTACTCGACATGTGGTAGGTGCTTGATGCTATGATGCTGACCTTGCTGGGTTTGCAGGAGGGGAGCGGCAGCAGGAGGAGCCACAGAGGGCTACTCCTAACACACCACCCCCATCGACTATGCCGCCGCGGGGGGCATCCCCGGCAAGGGCATCAGGCACGGAGCCCACACCCATGGAGGAAGAGGGGAACTTGGGCGCTGGTGGCTCTGCCACGACGCCAAATGCTGGCGGAGAGGGGACTTCTGCTTCCCAGCCTGGCACAAGTGAGTCGACTGTCCTTCGTATCTGTTTTTCCCTTATTCTTTTCTTGGCTTCATTGCTCCCGTTGCTGCCCAGGCCCTCCTTCAACAGGTATGGAGGACGTGGATACCGTTGCTGGGAACATTGCACAGGAGGCCGCCAAGGATGCTGCCGAGGACACCGCGGCGGGGGCCGCCAAGGCGACCGGCGAGGCTTCTGCCGAGGGCACCAGCGGTGGACCTGCCGGTGAGGCCGGCAAGGCCTCCGCCGAGGAGGAGGTGGTGGGTGACCAGCCTCCCTCCTCCTCAACCTCAGGCCCCGGCAGGTATCTGAAGGTGGGCGACGATCTCTTCGTCCACCTCCCAGGGGCGTCAAGCCGGGCGCCCGCCGAAGGGGAAGTTTTCGACGGCGAGGTGCTTGCCACCACCAGGCTCGAGGTGGTTGATGAGCCGGGCGTTGGTGGCGACGGTTCTCTAGAAGAGTACCTTTTCCATGCCATGGGTGCCAATTTCCGGAAGCTCCAAGTGCTCTACCATGCTCGCCTGGACAAGGTCAAGTCCAGGATGGCAACGGTGGACAACGTGGAGGTGGACTTCAAGGCGCGCGTAGCTGAGACGCAGACCTGGTTCCACCAGGCTCGCGAGGAGCAGTGGGCCTTTCAGGAGAAATTGGCCGAGCGCGATGTGGAGCTCACCATGAAGATGGCCGACATCGAGAAGGCCTAGGAAAAGGTGGCGCACTTGGCTGCAGCGGCTGAGGCCGCCCGGAACCAGCATCAAGCCACCTTGGATTCCCAGGAAGAGGACCTCACTGCGCGTGAGGCGAAGCTTGCCACAGCGCTCCGTGGCAAGGATGAGGAGCTCGAGGCCCTTGTCGCGCGACGGACTCGCGAGCTGGAGCAGAGGCACAAGGAGGCACTCGATGCCCAGGCTCTGGCCCATGCTAGCAAGGTAAGGGAGTTGGAGGTGGTGCAGGACGAGCTGAAGGAGAAGGCCCTCAAGCTGTCCAACGAGAAGAGCACACTCAACAGCGCCTTGGTGGAGGCACAAGGAGCGGTCATCAGCAGGGCTGGGGAGCTCTCCGAAGCACAAAACTCCATCAGAGACCTCAAGCTGAAGCTGGAGGATCTCGAGAAGATGCTGTCGGAGAGCAGGGCTCGGGAGGAGACCTTGACCAGGAGCCTGTAGGAGGAGAAGCAGCTGCGGGCGAACGAGGCCGCCTCCCACCAGGATTATGTGGCGGGCGAGAACAAATGGATCAGCCGTCTGGAGGAGGTCGCCGGCAGGTTCACCTCGCAGTTGGCCACCATAGGGATGCCACACGTGAGGTACGCCTCTGAGCGCAGCGGGACCGTCATCACCAAGTTGACCCTGTTCTTCGAGGGCGTCCTCGGAGCCTTGGCTTATCTTCACTCCAACAGGACGGCCACGCTAGCCGAGGAGGCCCGGCGACTTTGCCGGAGGGTCATGACCAAGGTCCTCACCAAGACGACATACTAGAATCCCGATCTTGACTTCGCGGCCGCGATGAAGAGCTTGCCGGATGGTGCGAACCTCACGGTGCTCAAGGAGCGCATCAAGCCCATCACCGACTGCATCGACGAAATCAAGAGGGTGGAAGGCCAGCACCGAGATTAGGCATCCCGTTCTTCTTCGCCGCTGCGGGTTCCCGACCAAGACAAATTTTATCTTTAGTAAGAACCGCAGCTATGATGTGATGTAATATAACTTTGAAGTACTCTTAATTTTCATGCATGTTATTTCCCCGTTCGATTCCTCTTTGTATGTGTGCCCTACGTCGATCGGGAAGGCTTGCTGGCACGCAAGCCCCTAGCGGCGTTTTGGGGACGGATCCCCATGGCCAGCCGGGTACACGTGCTGCCGGACAAGCCACCTTTCCGTTCTGAACGCAGCCGCTCGAACTGTCGAGCTTGACTCGAGTCAGAATCAGGGGCGTTGCTGATCGCGGAAGGCTACTCTGCCATTCTCGACGCAGCCGCTTGAGCTATTGAGCGGACTCGAAACAGGGCAAGGGCGTTGCCGATCGTGGTAGAGCCCCCTGGCATGCAGGTTTCTCATCCAAAGCAAATATCTCCGGGGGGATAACCTCAAATAAGAAGGGTAGGACAAATAAGGGTTCAGTGCAACTTAGCTTCTGTTTGCGATCGCTCGAGTGTCGATCTTCTGGCCTCCTTTCTTCTTCAAGGGTCACGAAGATGAAGGAGTGTCGGGCTAACTGCTAGAGCCGATTCTCACAACCGTGCCCCCTACCTGGCGCGCCAAAGATGTCGGTGGGAACGACACCTATGGGATCACAAGAATCCCTACTACGGTTGCGGGGCGCGGGGTCGTGAGAAGAGCGGATCAAGCAAATAGCACACGGTTTGTTTATCCAGGTTCAGGCCGCGGGGATGCGTAAAACCCTAGTCCTGCTTTGGTGGATTGTATATCTGTGTTCTTGAGCTAGTTATGGGGCGTGAGGAGCTCCAAAAAGCCGAATCCCCCTCCTGGTCGCCTCGGGCCTCCTTTTATAGGAAAGGGGTTGCCACAGTGGCACACATGAGGTGGAAAGGGTACAGTGATGTGAGGTTATCCCTCGCAGTACATGACAAGGCGCATTTAATGCGTCTTGCCCAGGTGTCCTTGCTTTATCGGGGACGGGGGAGAGCCCTGTCTCGTCCGTCGCCGCTCCCTCTCGCGTCGACACGCGCCCTGGCCAGCGGCGCCCGCGGTGCCATGTAGGCAGGCAGGCAGCTGAGGTGGCGCAGTGGTGGGTCTCCACGAAGATCTGCATGCCGCCACGCAGGTGCCTGCCCAGCTGGTTGGGTCGGCAGCTGCATGCGAACGGCGGTGGAGGTTTGACTGGCTTGGGCCTGATGGTGGCCCTACGGGTGTTCTTGGCAAGGGTCTTGCCGTGGCGCCTGCTGTCATCCCCGGCAAGGCTCTTGCTGGGGGCCTTGTGGTCCTCCTTGGCTCGGATCCCGCCAAGGATCATCATCTTCTAAAGGGTGTATCTGATCTTGAATGTCTTCACAAAGATCTGCATGCCACCACGGGGATGTCTCCCGAATCCTTGCCCCATGGGGGCAGTGGACTCAAGGATGACTCACTCCATAGGTGTGGGGCGAGCTGCCACGGCAATGGTCTTGCCGGGTTTGCTAAAACCGCCTCCCGGCAAGAATCTTGCCGGGGGGTACGTTTCGTCTCCTTTGCTCCTTGTGGTCTTGGTCTTGGCATCGTTCTGCTTCTCCTGAGCTTCAGCCTTACCTTGGCTCACCTCCTTTGCCTTACTCAGTGTGGTGGTGCGCGTGGCTGAGACTGCCCGTGCACAGTTATAGGGGTACAAAAAGCATACCCCTCTTTTCATACACCGATAGTCGGTGAAACCCCTAGCTCTAGGGTGATCTTTCATGTGTTCAATATCGCCTAGGAGGGCCCCTAGCTCACATTATATACCTGGTCGAGCTAGGGTTACATGGCTTAGGTCGGAGTACTATCGGGCTCGCGCCCCTCGGTTGAATTGGATCGTGCCATGCTACAATGGCCCTCTACTTCCTTGTCTCCCAAGTTGGTGGGGAGCCAGGCTAGTGCCTGGGCCCAAATGGTGACTCAACACCTTGGTCCATGACGTGGTAGGGCTTGCACTCGGCTACCATATCGGTGTGTCATATCCTCGTCAGTAGAAGTTGATTCTCGTTGACCTACCTATTGGGAGGTCACACGAGACTTGTTGAATTCCTGAAGGAATAAAGAGAGAAAATGGGGTCACATGGCTCTGGAGCCATCTATCGCGTGAGGGAATCCGGACGGGTTGCCAATGGCGCTTGGACCATCAGGGGGACCATCTTGGCGCCTGTTGTGAGCCAATGTCTCGAATGATGACGCTCTGGATTTGAGTGAATCTAAATGACGTAGGGCCTGATTCATGGCCCGCTAGGGGGCGCATCATAGGCGTCCTCGACTCAGATGCATCCGAGTGTAGTGCGGTTGTTGAAATCAGGTGCAAACACCATGGTCAGCTTGATGGGCCACCTCCTAAGTAGTGTCGCTATAGCTGGGCACTAGGGGATGAAATGCCGCTCTGTGCTGATGGCTATCACTCAATCGGATGTGGGAAAGGATAAATCTCCACTAACCCCTTTGTTGGGTGATTAGTTGATGGAGGGGATATGTGCGCCAGTCAAGTTCGAGTCGATTCCTGATGTGCGATAATCATGATGCCTTATGACAGGCGATTGGTCGGAGAGAACGAAGCTCTGGCAGCATGGGGTGCCGTGCCACCACTCTGAAATGTTGCATCACAATAAGCACACGACACCCTATAGGGGCATGAGGCTTCGGCAAACTCCCTAAATGGGTCACCTCCTATATGGGCATGAGAGTGGAGGCAAAGAGAACTTTGTAATTCTTCTGTTGTCGCTACTCTCTTCCTCATACCCTTATTTCTTCACAACTCTTTGGTTCATGGCGAGGGAAGCGCCCAAAGCCTTTCGCCGTGCCTCATTGTTTTGCACCCTACGATGGCATCCTCCTCCTCCTCTGTCACGGGTAGCACCGCCAGTGATCAGCAGTCATCATCTTCTACGTGGATCGATAGTGCCACCAGTGACCCATAACCGTCATCTCCGGTTCCACCTGCCTGTTAGTTGGTCCTTCTTAAGAGAAGTTCTCATTAGGAAAGTGTTCCTTGCTGGCTTTATCCACCATAGTATGACCCTGGTCTCAGGAGGATGTAACACATATGTATTAGTAAGCTACAATAACCTCTCATTTTAAACTAATCATTTTGCTAATCAGTGCATGTTCATCCTTGCTTCTCTCTCTTTTCAAATCCCTTCTAAATTCAACTCAAATTATAAGTGAAATCACAAACATGAAAACTAAAATGTTCATCGTGTGGCAAATAATCACTTGTTAATATTGGTGGTGAATAAACATCTTTATAAAGTGGTTTAATTCCCTAAACTAATTAAAACAGTCACAAAAACAAATATTTAAAGGACTTCTAATTTATGAAAATTCTAAACTAATTTATTTAAGTGCTAATCTAACTGTGGCAGGGGCTAATAATTTGTGATACTAATTAGGTGCAAGAATTATATTTCATAAAACTAATTTGTTTTTAAAAGAAATTAGAAAACAAAAAACAAATAAATAGAAAGCAAAAACTAAAAAAGGAAACGGCGAGAGAGCCCCCCATGCACCACCGGGCCTTACCCAACAGGCCTACCCGAACCGGCCCAGCCCACCTTCTGCTTCTCCCCTACCCGCGCATTGCTCCCTCGTCCCGCGTCGCTACAGGGGGAGGTCGCCATCGCACCTCCTCGCCAGTGATGCCTCGACAGGACAGGGTCGCGCCCACACCCCCGATCCCCTCTCCCACTCGGCCCCCAGTCGCTCGCTCTCTCTGCCTCTCACCTCACCACCGCTCCCCTCCTCCAGATTCGCCCGCTGCCGACCACGTTGCCGCCATGGCCGCTGCGTAGCCGCGTCCACCGCCTCCATCTCGCCTCTTTGACCTACCCCCGAGAATCGCCACCCTCGTCCATGCCGTCTGCGTGGATCAGATCGAGATGGGGTCCACTACAACGACGCCATCGACCCTTCTTCATCCTCGGTCAGCCGAGGACGTCGTAGACCGATTCGTTGCCGTCGAGCTCCCTCCGGCTCCCACGATCGCTACCCTGCACCCACAGTGTGCCCCGCGCCGCCTCCTCTCTCTCCCCCGCTCCTTCCCCTGCCCGTAGCCTCCCTGCCACATTACCGGGCTCCGCGCCCGCCATGGCCACCGTCTGTGCGCCGTGCGTGCTCCTGGGCACCCTCGACTGATTTGGGCGCGCTCCAGAGCGTCCGCGGCGCCGCCCCGTGCCCGCGTTGCCCCCCTAGGCCACCCTCGCTGCGTTCTCGATCAGAACCTGAACATCGCCACCGCCGTCGTTCCCGTCCACCCCAACTCCGTCCACCACCAGCGTTAGACGTGGCACTCCGCGGCCGTTCGAGCGGCACCAACCACGCCCACTCTCGCCCACCACAGTGAAATCCTGACGAAGGACATAGCTCGTCGCCTCATTTCGGGATCATTGAAGCCTCTCCGGCGCCCACCGACGTGGCCGCCCTGGGGCCCACTAGTGGGTCCTGGGGGTCCCCCTTGACTAGTTGACTAGGTCAATTCTACTGACTGGGCATGCCCAGTCACTTACAAATGGGCCGCCCATTAATTAATGTTTTTATCAAAACTTACTCCCTCCGTTCCTTTATGTAAGGTGTATTATTTTTGACACAGTGCTCAAGGCGCATAATTATAGATGTTTTAGTATAAAATTACCCTTGACAAATTTGTTAGTTAGTGACAAGTAAATCAGTGAGTCCAGGAAACTAAGAGATACATGCAATCAAAAGAGAGATAGTTTCCTTCTTTTGATACAAGGTGAGATACATGAAATTAGGAGAGAGATACTTTGCTCTCTCCGAAGGGATACAAAGGGAATTATGAGAATTTAGAAGAAATGCACCTTACATTATGGAATTTTATCAAAAGACAAATACACCTTATATAAAAGAATGGAGGGAGTAATTGCTTGTAACACCCCCGATTCAATCGTACACTAATCATACACGCAAACGTGTACGATCAAGATCAGGGACTCACGGGAAGATATCACAACACAACTCTACAAATAAAAATAAGTCATACAAGCATCATATTACAAGCCAGGGGCCTCGAGGGCTCGAATACAAGAGCTCGATCATAGACGAGTCAGCGGAAGCAACAATATCTGAGTACAGACATAAGTTAAACAAGTTGGCCTTAAGAAGGCTAGCACAAACAGGGATACAGATCAAAAGAGGCACAGGCCTCCTGCCTGGGATCCTCCTAACTACTCCTGGTCGCCGTCAGCGGGCTGCACATAGTAGTAGGCACCTCCCGAGTAGTAGTAGTCATCATCGACGGTGGCGTATGGCTCCTGGACTCCAACGTCTGGTCGCAGCAATCGTGTAGAAAGGAAAGGGGAAAAGAGGGAGAAAGCAACCGTGAGTACTCATCCAAAGTACTCGCAAGCAAGGAGCTACACTACATATGAATGCATTGGTATCAACTGGAATAAGGCTATCATATGTGGACTGAACTGCAGAATGCCAGAATAAGAGGGGGATAGCTAGTCCTTTCAAAGACTACGCTTCTGGTAACCTCCATCTTGCAGCAGGAGAAGAGAGTAGATGGTAAGTTCACCAAGTAACATCGCATAGCATAATCCTAACTGATGATCCTCCCCTCGTCGTCCTGTGAGAGAGCGATCACCGGTTGTATCTGGCACTTGGAAGGGTGTGTTTTATTAAGTATCCAGTTCTAGTTGTCATAAGGTCAAGGTACAACTCCAAGTCGTCCTGTTACCGAAGATCACGACTATTCAAATAGTTTAACTTCCCTGCAGGGGTGCACCACATAACCCAACATGCTCGATCCCATTTGGCCGGACACACTTTCCTGGGTCATGCCCGGCCTTGGAAGAACAACACGTCGCAGCCCCACCTAGACCAACAGAGAGGTTAGCACGCCGGTCTAAACCTAAGTGCCCAGGGGTCTGGGCCCATCGCCCTTAGCACACCTGCACGTTGCGTGGGCGGCCGGAAGCAGACCTAGCCTAGCAGGCGTTCCAGTCCAATCCGGCGCGCGCCGCTCAGTTGCTGACGTCACGAAGGCTTCGGCTGATACCACGACGTCGAGTGCCCATAACTGTCCCCGCGTAGATGGTTAGTGCATATAGGCCAGTAGCCAGACTCAGATCAAATACCAAGATCTCGTTAAACGTGTTATTTTGAAATAACCGCGAACGCCGACCAGGGCCAGGCCCACCTCTCTCCTAGGTGGTCTCAACCTGCCCTGTCGCTTCGCCGCAAATGTTGAACCATTTTCGGACAGATGAACCGGCGGGGAAAAGTTGCGTGTTCGGTATGCTAGGGATGCGTGGCAAGCGAATGGGTTGCGTATCCGGGTTCGTCTCGTCGTTCTGAGCAACTTTCATGTACAAAGTTTTTTCATCCGAGTTACGGATTAAAAGATATGATTTTCTAAAGATTTAAATCATTTTCTAATTTTAATTAGTTATTTGATTCTAACATTATCCAAAACAATGAATAAAGACGCATGCATGACATCAGAGTGATGTCAGCAGGTCAACTGGTCGGTTGACCAGTCAAACCAGACAGGTGGGTCCGGTGGGACCCACATGTCATTGTATGGGTCACTAACATGGGGTTTAGTCTAACTAATCTGGGTTAATTAGTAGGTGGGGGCCCAGTAGTCCGTGAGAGATTAGGTTTTAATTAATTAATTTAATTAATTAGCAGTTTATCTATTTCTTTTTATTCGTTTTATTGCATGGGGCCCGCATGTCAGTGCCACTGGGCTGTCCAGTTAGCAGTTGACTAGGTCAACTCAGTCAACCGGGCCACCAGGGCCCACTGGCCAGCGACACAGAGGTGGGCCCGCCTAACCACGTGGCGGACGGCGCCGGAACGACGCCGGTGAGGCAAAACTCGGTGGCGCGGCAAAGGCGAGCGTCGGGTTTCGTCTACGGGGCACTAAAACGAGTGCGGCCAGGCCCGTTAGAACGGCGAGACGACGACGCGTCGGTTGGTGGTGGTTACACGGGCAGTGGTGGCCAGAATCGAGCGCGGCGAGCTCATCGGCGGTGAGGTGGTTCAGGCGTGAGATGAAGACGGCGACGCAGCACGCTTCGGGGCTAACAGGAAGGCTAGGGGGAGCTGCGCGACGCGCTGAGCACAAAGGGCTCGGCCCCGTGACCATTTGGTCACCGGAAGGGCGCCGACGACGCGCGCAGGCGGCGGCATGGTCGGGTGAGTGGCGAACGGCGGCAGCAGGGTGCAGACGGGTTTGTAACACGTTGCGCGCGGGCTCGTGACCACTTGGTTGCCGGAGCCATGCCGACGACGAGCTCGGGCGGAGCCGCGTTCGGGAACGAGGTGGGGAAGGAGCTACGGTGGCCGAAATGCTCGGGAAAGAGAGGGGAGGAAGCGGGGGCTCACCGAGTGGCACACACGGTGGCCCTTGGGGGTTTAGTAGCTGCAGGGGCGTCGCCGGAGTTGGTGAAGAGCGGCGACACGTCTCGTCGGAGCAGAGGCGGAAGACGGCGGCATCGGGGCGTTGCGGTGGCACCGGTCTCCAACGGGTTGCACCAGTCGAAGCAGCGGATGACGGCGGCCTTTGGAGACACCATGGGGCGGCGAGGTGGGCTCGGTGGCCGTGGCTAGGCCGGAGACATGGCGTCGGTGGCGCTCGGATGCGGAGGGGAACGAGGGGGAGAGGCGCGGTGGATCTGAGGGGGGGAAGGCGCAGGAACCGAGGCGAGAGTGGGGGCGAGTGAGAGGCGGGATCGAGGAGGCGGGGGCGTGGCGGCCTTATCCTCGCCCCGTCGCCGGCGAGGGGGGTTCGACGAGGACGCGCCCTGTTCCGACCCGGGTCGGGGGAACAGGGGAAGGGGACGCGGCAGAGGGAGGCGGGCCAGGTGTGGCCAGCTGGGCCAGGTGGGCCGGCCGGTGTGAGCTGGGCCGCCTGGTCTAGGGGGGCTTCCCCCTTTTTTTGTAATTTCTTTCTTTTATTTATTTTCCTTTTCTGTTTTATTTAGTTTAGGGAATTTAGGTATTTTGTAAAATTGTGTCCTCTACACCATAATTACCGGTGCAATATTTGGCACCCACCGAACATTTTTGTTTTGGCTTTTGAAAATGTTGGGTGTCTGTCACTAATTCATTTTTGAATTTGCAATGTTTTTGGAACTACCACCTGATTAGCAAGAGTAACATAGATGACATGGCATCATCAGGAGAGTTTTACTGTAGGCTAATTATCCGGGCATTACATTGCTAATTAGATAAGTCGCTGGCAGTGGGACCCCACTTACTAACTAACCCTGGTTTACTTTAATTAAGCCCTAATTAGTTCTATGCCACTAACATGTGGGTCCCAGCCATCAGGTTTGACCTAGAATGGTTGTTATGACTGCTGACGTGAATATGAGGTCATGCTGATGCATTAATTCTGTTTTGATTTATTTTAAATAATAATATTCCAGAATACATCTGAGACTTTGAAAATTAATTTAAAATAATCTGTAATGACGGCTGAAAATAATTTAAATATGAAAATTGCTCAGGAAAATCCAATGAATCCAAATATACAATTCGTTCATCTGTCACATGCCTCTACCATGATGAACATGGAACCGTCTCCTCTCTTTCTTCTGTCCAAAAAATGCCGAACTATGGGAAAACATTTCGAAATGTTTTTCCTCTCCGTTTGCAATGCGTAGTACTACGTTAGGTCACCCTTAACACTGCTTATTGTCATGTCATGCATAGTGTTGCACCTGTGCTTTATATTTATTGTTTCTTTCCCCTCTTCTCTCCGGTAGACCCCGAGACCGATGCTCCCCCTGTGATCGACTACGTCACCGACGACCCTTCTTCCTTTTCAGCAGAGCTTCCAGGCAAGCAAACCCCCCTTGATCATTCTGATATCGCCCATTCCCTTCTCTCTTATGCTTGCATTAGAACTGCTCTTGTATGATCCTATTCTGATGCATAGCCTGTCTTTGTTACCTGCTTTCATACCTTACCTGTTTTCCTAAACTGCTTAATATAGGTTGGTTAGTGATCCATTAGTGACCCCTCACCTTGTCCCAGTTGCCCCCGTTTGATGATCGATGACTCGATCAACGTGATCAACATCCAGGGTCCGACACAGCACATCACCCCCTTAGTTGCTCGACTCTACAGAGCTACTATAGAGTTCCGAGGGTGATACCTCATAACGCACTCCTGATGATAACTCTGTAGTGTAGCTATTCAGCCGTGGTCATCAAGGGTGATTCATCCTTCACCACTCCCGTTACGACTCTGTCGCGCAACACCTCAAGCGTGGACCTCAAGGGCGATTCCTCCTAGTTCACCTTGACGATTACATCAAGTGGAATCAATCAAGGGTGATTCCTCGGACTACCCCTTGGTGTTTTGGACACATGGTTACTTTGACTTACCACAGAACAATGATGATATCGGGTCGGCCCTGAGTGGTACCCACGAGTGATGTGAAGTCGGGTTGACCTGGAGGGTACCCACGAGATTTCTACGTGGCACGACCAGGCATTCTTAGCCCTTGTCGTAAGTCCGTGAGTCCGTTTGACTAGGCCACATATCGTGGATCACTGATCGTTACCGCACACTCCCAAGACACTAACGATTTGGATATGTGATCCGAGTATGCCTCTGGCCTTTTTCGCACTAACCACCGCGTGGGAATAAGTATGGGCACTATGCGTCATACGTTTCTTCGAAAAGCTCACTGAAGTTAGTGGTTGCAAGATGCTTGAAGATGCTAGTTGATACATCTCCGTCGTATCTACTTTTCCAAACACTTTTGCCCTTGTTTTGGACTCTAACTTGCATGATTTGCATGGAACTAACCCGGACTGACGCTGTTTTCAGCAAAATTGCCATGGTGTTATTTTTGTGCAGAAATAGAAGTTCTCGGAATGACCTGAAAATCAACGAAGATTATTTTCGGAATATATAAAAAATACTGGTGAAAAAATCCACGCCCGGGGGCCCACACCCTGTCGACGAGGGTGGCGGCGCGCCTACCCACTGGGCGCGCCCCCTGCCTCATGGCCCCCTGATGCTCCACCGACGTCCATCTTGACTCCATATATTCAATTTCGGGGAGAAAAACTCAGAGAGAAGGAATCATCGCGTTTTACGATACGGAGCCGCCGCCAAGCCCTAAACTCTCTCGGGAGGGCTGATCTGGAGTCCGTTCCACTACAAAAAAATACACTTTCGTGATGATACGTGTTCGTCACAGTAGGTCGCGTTTTTTGTCATGCATGGACATCCATGACGATTTTATGACAGAATCAAGATAGTCATACATGTGCTGTCGTAGAAGTGTTCCATGACATTACCAAAATTATCATCACGGAAGTGTACACTTCCATGATGATAAATTGCGCGTCACAGAAGTGATTTTGTCAAGGGTGACCGACACGTGGCATCCACCATAACGGAACACCATTAAGCTATCAGGTCGGATTTTGGATCCGATAACCCGTTAACAGTCGTGACGAATGGGAAATTTCCACGTGTAAAATTCTGATTGGCCGAAGGAAACACGTGTTGCCTCACCTTGTGTCAGGTCCATTTAAGCCCACGACCCATACGAGATGTGCCAATTCGGCCTGTCAACGGCCTGTTAAAGATTTGACACCATTGCAACCCATCGTCAGTTCGAGCCCGTTAACAGCCTGCTATATATTTGGGCTCAATATTGGCCCGATGAGATTTCGGCCTGTTAACGGCCCATTTAATGGATGGGCCAATTTTCAGGATGTACATCTTTCGGCCTTTTAGCGACCCATTTAAATGTTGGGATAACTTCCGACCCAGTGTGTCTTTCAGCCTGTTGATGGCCCATAAATCTGATGGGCCATTTGTAGTCGGACCTGAGTTTCGGCCTTTTAGCGGCCCATTTAAGTTGGGCCAATTTCTGGCCCGGTGTCACTTTCATCCTCTTGACGGCCCATAAATCAGTTGGGCCATTTGTAGTTGGACCTGAGTTTTGGCCTTTTAGCGACCCATTTAAGTGTTAGGCCAATTCCCGGCCCTGTGTGCCTTTCGGCCTGTTAACGGACCATAAATGAGTTGGGCCATTTGTAGTCGGAGCTTAGTTTTGGCCTTTCAATGGCCCATGCCCTTCATGGTCCAATACCAGCCTGGTTTCTCTTTCGGCCTGCTAAAGGCCCACAACACAGTTGGGCCATTTACAATATGACTTGACTTTCGGCCTCTTAGCGGCCCATGCTCTTCATGGTCCAGTACAAGCCCGCTGTCTCTTTCGGCCTGCTAAAGGCCTACAATATAGTTGGGCCATATGTAGCCCAAACTTAGTAACGGCCTGTTAACGGCCTGTGAAATAAATTGGGGCCACCTGTTGCCCGCTTAGATGTCGGCCTGTTAACGACCTGGGAGGTAAGAGGGCCGACCATTAACTTTCGGCCTAGTAACGGCCCATTAACTTAATGGGCCCACTAAAGTTCGTTCATGTCTTTAGGCCAAATTAGATAATTTTAGCCCATTACGACGAGCAATTATGCACAGGACCAAAACCGATCAAGCAAAGGTACGACATATAGGGATTAACGTTGCACATCCAGCATATATTACAGGAAATTACATCCACTGGGTAATCAAAGATTGATGCCAGTGAGAATAAATGAGCAGAACCTAACCATCTACAACGTCACAGTCTGCAACCTCAGCACAGATGACGCCCATAAGCATGTGGGCAAGTTCTTGCTGCTTTGCTACACTGTCTCTGAAAACATTGATCAGTTGTTGTGTCGCACGACTCTGCACCTCTGATTCATCCACCATTTCCATCATTGCTTCAGCCATTAATTGGTTCACAAACATACATTTATTCCGTTGCATTCGAGACAGAGGATACTGAACAGATTCAGATGGCGATTTTGGCAGGCTTGTATTATTGATAGTGGAGAGTGTCTCGACCACTGTATCATAACATAAATTAGGACGGGAGCCAAACAGATTAATCATGAGTTATTGCCATATTACCTAGCCTAGATTTACTGGAAAGAAATAATGGGGTTGCATTGCTGTTTTCAGAATTTGTCTTCTTATCTTCAGCAGCCTGCACAAAATTAACACACTAGCATTGCTATCATTGGCTAAGTCAGATAATAGGAAAGCAACATTGACACAACGAACATTTGGGCAACTAGCCTACACCAAATTAACACAATATGGCACGGCTATCATCAGCCAGGTAAGGTAATACGAAAGCAACATTGACACAATGAATGAATGGGCAACCAGAGAAGCACTACAATTCAGTAATGTGCGTGATATGAGATAGTACATTCATGCAGCTCAGTATGCAAAACTACCAGGCAGTTTTCCTTACAAAAATCAACATTGGCGCCTTTAACATTTTGCTACAACTAATTTTAGATCAGATAAGGGTTAGATTCACGCCGATTAACAAAATACATGCTGATGTAAAAAATATAGTGATATACAACAGGTACTTACATCAGCATTGGAGCACAGAGAATTCCTGCAAGATATTTTCCTCGAATACGATCCCAATGGAGGAAGTCTTGTATCGTTTAACCTTATTTTCTAAAAGAGAGATGGGTAAGAAACATGTAGAAAATATGATCAGAATGCTATAAAATTTCATGATGCGAGGATACGCACATGCTTCTTAGAATGGAGTTTACATTCTTTTGCTGGACTGGAGCGGACTAGTTCTTTGGCCACTGGAATCTGCTTATTATCAATGTGACTTGGGTTTCTCTGTGCTGGAGCAGTATCTATGAAAAATGGAGTTGGTTTATTATCTCCTGGCGTTTGGATCTTTTGCAAAGACCTGGTTTGTAACCCTTCAGATTCTAACATAGCCATCTTCCCCTTGCATGCCTTATATAGAAGAATGATGATTCAGTTATAAAACATGCTACAATAGAGATGGAATAGGTACTGAAGAATAGAAAGGCATGCCATATTGACATGTATTCCCTCCATGCGGAAATAAATGGATGGGTCTAGGCGTATTTTAGTTCTAGATACATCCAGTTTTATCCATTTCTGTGACATTTAATCCGGACGGAGGGAGTATGATTTAAGAGCTAGGGATACGACAGGACAACACAGTAAAAAACACACTGAAAAACCCACTGCAGAACCAAAGTATTCAAACCCATTGATATGAGATAGTACACTCATGCAGCTCAGGATGCAAAACTACCAGGCAGTTTTCCTTGCAAAAATCAACATTGTGGCCTTTAATCATACATTTTTCTACAACTAAATTTAAATCAGATAAACATTTGATTCACGCCGATTAACAAAATACATGCTGATGTGAAAATATAGTGATATACAACAGGTACTTACATCTACATTGGAGCACAGAGAATTCCTGCAAGAATCTTTCCTCATAAACGATACCATTGCAGAAATTCTTCTATCTGTTAAGCTTATTTTCTAAAAGAGAGATGGGTAAGAAACATGTAGAAAATATCATCAGCATGCTATAAATTTTCATGATGCAAGGATACACACACGCTTCTTAGAATTGAGTTGACATATTTTTGCTGGACTGGAGCGGACTAGTTCTTTGGCCACTGGAATCTGCTTATTATCAGTAGGAGTTGGGTTTCTTTGTGCTGGAGCAGTATCTATAAAAACTGGAGTTGGTTTATTATCTCCTGGCATTTGGATCTTTTGCAAAGGCCTTGTTTGTAACCCTTCATATTCTAACATAGTCGTCTTCCCCTTGCATGCCTTGTATAGAAGAATGGTGCTTTAATTATAAAACATGCGACAACAGAGAGATGCAATAGGTACTGAAGAATAGAAAGGCATGACATATGGACATGTATTCCCTCCATCCGAAAAAATGGATGGGTCTAGGCGTATTTCAGTTCTAGATACATCCTTTTTTTCCATTTCGGCAACATGTAATCTAGACGGAGGGAGTATGGTGTAAGAGCTAGGGATACGACAGGACAACACAGCAAAAAAACACTAGTTGAATGTAAAGCTGTATGCTAGCGGAATACGTACAGAAATAACTAAGGCAACATACACGTGTATGATTGGGAAAATAAGATTGCATTGCAACAGAGCACTAGAACAACACTTCAATGTAAAAAAAATGGTATGGTAGACGGATGAAGTACATACTGATGAATAACAATGCACAAGATATTCAGAAGCATGATGTCCAAATTAAGCAGATGGCATTGCAATAGAGTAGAATGATAGTACTTGAATTTGAAAACATGTTACCATGAATGGAATAGGTACTGAAAAACAGGAAGGCATGACATATTTACATGCATGGTCAGCATGCTAAGCACATGGCATTGCAACAGAGTAGATACACTCCAGGACATTATATGCATGTTGTACCCATATCACATGCCAAGTTAGAGCAAGGACCTTGTGGGGTGAAGAGGATTCATCATATTTCTGCAAGTCTTCTGAAGAACTGCCTTTACATGTTCCATCATATTGGGTATCATTGACATCAAGTTTATTGGCCTTTACATTGCTCCGTGAGGTTCTTGTGGATATATCAGTGTGTGAAATTATATCTGACATGCATGGAAGACAACTACTAGTTAGATTTATGTAATGAGTGCCTGTAGGAGACGACATAAATAGTAGGAATGGGGTTAACTAGCAGTAACAGGTCTCATAAACTAAAGGGAGAACACAGATGAAAGCTACAGAATATGTATTGTTTGTACTCGAGATTAACTAGATGGCACACAAAAGTATTAAAGAACAACGTAGGTAATACTAGAAGTGGTATAATACTATGTTCACCAGCCTGTGGGATAGCATTGGCTAATGGATGATAACTTTGGAACAACATTACCTAAAGAACAAGTATCTTAGCTGAACTATGGAACAACGTTAACTCCTGAACAAGACCCGTAAGAGATCAGCATGAATATACAGTGAAATGTGATGATCTATTTTCCATGCTTAGATGAATAACAAAGCCATAAATGTTGCACACAAGTAAGATGAGGGTACAACCTATCTGGCTGCCATCCATAGGAGTGAGCATCATGTGCTAACTTGTCGATGGCCCTACAGTTGTTGTGGCTGTCCATGTCGGGCACGCGCATTCGATGTAGGGAACTGTTGAGTGGGGACTATAGCTCCCTTCTGGTGTATGCTTCCCTTGTTGGAGCAGCTACGGTGAGTCGGAGACGGTGTGTCTGAAGATGCAGATAACGCATAATGTTAAGAACGACATATCTCTTTGATCTGAAGAAATACACTAAGAGATCAACAGTAAGGTACGAGAGTGGTCACATGTCTGTTGACTGAAGACTAAATTGGGGTCACACGATTTTATTTTATTTTGGTACTGTCCAATCTACGTCGGATGGCTGGCCGTCTTGTGCCTCCCGGCTAACACTATTCGAAATCTTCCCCGAAGAGCCAACGATCAATGGTAGAGCAGCCTGCCTCTGCCGTCCGTGGCCACGGCCAAAACCCCGCTCCCCGCCCCACCGCACTGTCGTGGTTGCGCTGCCCTCGGGCCAATCCACATAGACTCACCGTCATCCAGATCTGGCGGCGGCAGTACCTTCAACCCATGCAACTCTAAAAGATAGCCATCTAAGCGCTGCTTCCACGGTGAACTTGTGGCCCCGCACCCTTACGTTAGACACCAGCCAACCGGCATCTTAGGAGCTCCGCCGCCTCAAGGGGTGCTGCTTCCCATTGGGAATCGTTGGCCCAGAATAAAAATTCAGACAATTGACGCCTAAATAAAGTGATTTGAGACAAGGTGAAGTAGGCAGGTCCAGCTGCCGAGTCGGTGAGGCCGGTGCGGTTGAAGTGGCGACCGGTGGCAGGGAAAGAGCGATGTCACGACGGTCGACGGCTACGCGAAAGCAGTGCCAGGACTCTGGACGGATCCGAAGTTGGAGTCGCTCCAGTGCCGTGAACAACGACGGGGGTGAATCGGCTCCGGTATGGTTCACGCGGCCGTCATCGAGGCAACACCAGCAGCACGGAGTAAGAGGCACACAGCCTAGTGCACGACAGCAAATGGATAGTGTCTCCAGCATTAGGGAGGAGGGAGGCTATGAAATTGGTGCGGTGGGGGGCCCCATGGAGGTGGGGCTGAGGTTTCGCGGCTTGGGAGAAGGGAGCTTCCCGGGGAGAAGGTTGTAAGGGCATATTTATCCCTAAGGTGTTTTGGTGATTGATGACAACGCGTTTGCGGACTAATTGTGTGCCTTGAGTATTCCAGACATTTCGTCACTAGGCACAAGACGGTCGGGTGCCCCTCGAAGACTGTTGAAGACGGCGTCTTTTCTACGTTTCTTTTTGGTGGATTTGAGTCGTAGGAAAGCCGTACTATTAAGAGGGGGTCCGCATCAGAAAGGTTTGGGTGGAATCATCACATACATGTCTCCTTCTTGTCCCCTCCTTTCCCTTGGAGCATCCTCCGCTTTCTCGCCGCCTTGTTTCTGGCTGCTGCGTTGGCTCGCGGTAGTACTGCTCCCAAGTGAGCGGTAGTACCGTAGGCACTAGCGGTAGTACCATGCTGCAGCGCGGTAGTACCGCAGGTGCCCACGGTAGTACCGCTCCCCTGGAGCTGCACTACCGTTACCCACCAGGCTAGTACCGCTCCCTCACGGTAGTAGGGGCGGATGTAATTTTTTACATCTGCGCCTACCACGGTAGTACCGTGCTATGTTGTCAGGCAGTACTACTGTGTCGGGTTTTTGCTTCTTCTGTTTCTTTGCGGAAGTAGGCACAGATGTTTCCTTCCCCCTGGCTAGGGGATTCCTGCCTTCGGTAGTACCGCAGGGGGCGCGGTAGTACCGTGCTCGCGGAAGTACCGCCCTTAGCTCCTGTGTTTCAGATCTGACCTTGCTGTTGTTGGGGTTGCGACAGTACCGCGGGCCTGTACGGTAGTACCGCATGACCGTGCGGTAGTACCGCTTGGCAGCAAGCGGTAGTACCGCGCGGCCCTGCGGTAGTACCGCTGGCCTGGAGCGGTAGTACCGCTGGCCGCGGGCTGGTAGGTGGATAACGGTTGGATCTTTGTCCCTCACTATATAAGGGGTCCCCTTCTTCCCCGTTGACTCATCTCTTCCAACCCTAAGCTCCATTGTTGCTCCAAGCTCCATTTTCACCCGATCTCACTCCCTAGCCAATCAAACTTGTTGATTTGCTCGGGAGTGGTTGAGAATGCCTCAATCCACACTTCCACCAAGAGAAATTTGATTCCCCCCACTAATCCCTTGCGGATCTTGTTACTCTTGGGTGTTTGAGCGTCCTAGACGGTTGAGGTCACCGCGGAGCCATAGTCCATTGTGGTGAAGCTTCATGGTGTCGTTGGGAGCCTCCAATTGAGTTGTGGAGATTGCCCCAACCTTGTTTGTGAAGGTTCGGTCACCGCCTCCAAGGGCACCAATAGTGGAATCATGGCATCTCGCATTGTGTGAGGGCGTGAGGAGAATACAGTGGCCCTAGGGGCTTCTTGGGGAGCATTGTGCCTCCACACCGCTCCAACGGAGACGTACTTCCTCTCAAAGGGAAGGAACTTCGGCAACACATCCTCGTCTTATCTCGTGCCTTTACTTGTGCAAGCTTATTTGTATCATATCACTTGCTTGCTTGTGTTCCTATACTTGTTGCATCATATAGGTTGCTCACCTAGTTGCATATCTAGACAACCTACTTTGATGCAAACTTTAAATTGTCAAAGAAAAGCTAAAAATTGTTAGTTGCCTATTCACCCCCTCTAGTCAACCATCTCAATCCCTTCAATTGGTATCAGAGCCTCGTCTCTTTATTAAGGACTTTACCGTTCGAAGAGTATGGTTGATACCATAGACGGTGTGGAGGAACACTCAGGTGTGAATCCGATCTCGTCTACGGGCAATGGGGAAACCTCGGTCTCTCGTGAGGAGTTCAATGTGTCCTTGGAGACATTGAAAACATCCATGATGACCGAGGTTGAAAGCATGTTTACTAAATTCCTTGAAGGGCTTAAACTATCCACCGCACCGTTGAAAGTGGGTAATCCCACCGACAAGGTGACGGATGCTACCTCCGATAAGGGGGAAGCTAGTAGTGAAAAGGCTCCTTATTCTAATGGTAAGAATGGCACCGGTATCTTTGCTCATGTGGAACCACCACTTTTTTATGGTGGACCGGTTCCTTCCACTCATTTGAATCATGCCGGTCCTCCCCCTAAGATTGTGAAAAATGAGGACTTTGATTCTTGGGTTTACCGCTTTAAACGTCATTTAAATCATGTGAACACTAATCTTTGGAGAATCATTGAAGAAGGTTTCTATCCGCATGATCCAAGCAACTTCACTCCTCGAGAAGCCGCGGATAATCAATTCAATGAGAATTCTCTCTTCATCATTCAAGATGCAATCCCACCCTAAGACCTACCTCATCTTTGGGCCTTTGCCTTGGCCAAAGACGCATGGCATTGTGTTGTCTCTCTCTACCGGGGAAGCGCAAGCATTCAACGCTCCAACTATGAAGTGGTGCAAGATGAGGCCGATGATTTTGCAATGAAAGAAGATGAAGAACCTCGTGAGCTTTATCAGAGAGTAACCAAACTCGCGGTCTCACTACGAGATCATGGGAGCAAGGACACGGATGACAATTGGATCAAGCGCAAATTCCTCAAGGCAATGATGCCCTACCACAAGGCCATGTCCTCTGTCATTCATCAAAGACCGGACTTCCACACTTTGACCTCAAGCGAAGTGTTGGATGAGTTTGTGGCCATGAACATTTTGGACAAGACCACCAACAATGCGGTGCTTCGTTCTCAAAGGGCAAAGAAGCCCAACCTTGCATTAAAGGCCAAGCTCACCGTTGAAGAAGAACAAGAGGAAGAAGAGGAGATAAACCCCGAAGATACAAAGTATGCACATCATGAACACATGGCACTCTCTTCAAGGCAATTTTGGAGCAAGAAAAACTCGAGGCCAAACTTTAGCAACAAACAACTCAAGTGGCACGAAGAGCAAGCAACCTGTAAGGACTTGCTACAATTGTGGCAATGTGAGTCATTTTGTTGCGGAGTGGCCGTATGAGAAGAGGGAAGACAATGGTGGCAAGCTCATCCGAAAGGACAAGGCCAAGTCGTTCCCCAACAAGAGCAACTTCACCAAGAAGACTCCTCCCAAGGCATTGGTGGTACAAGAAGAGTACAATGAGGATGATGACAATGATGAAGATGGTGAGTTGTCTGCCATGGCCTCAGTTGCCATTGCGACGACTCCACGGGTGTCTCTCTTCGACTCACCCAATGAGAGCATCACCGCCAAGTGCCTCATGGCTAAAGCCACCAACAAGGTAACCCCCAACATCAAAACTACCATAATTAATCATCCTTCTTCGGCGGATAGCATTGATGAACATGAGGGAACTAATGTGGAGGCGAATGAGTTTGAGGCCTTTATGGGCAAACTTAAGGGTAAATCCAAGAAGCACTTTGTTGCTCTCTTGGAACAACTTGGTGAAGCCAATGACATGATCGAGGTTCACGAAGATACCATCACTGAGATGGAAGGGCATAGTCGTGACTATGCCGATGGGATTTCGGATCTTTCCAATGCTCTTGAGGAAGAGCGTGGTGTTCGTTTGGCTCTTGAGGAGTCACACAACGTTGATCATGCTAAGTTAAAGAAAGACTATGATCATGTTCTCATTGTTTCTCATGTGCTAAACTTCGAGAAGCCGAGCTTGAGGTTGATCTTGCTAGACTCAAGGAGGAGTTTGATCTACTCGACAAGGCTCACAAGGCCTTGAAGGGTGCTCATGCTAGCCTCGAAGAGTCTCATGATCAACTTCAAGTAAAGCTAACCAAGGAAAAGCCACTTTTCCTCGTATGATGTTAGTCGATAATGCAAATGCTACTAACCTGTGTTGTGAGAATGTGCATCTTGTTGAGGAGAACGCTAAGATAAAGGGGCAACTTGAGAGAGGTATTGCGACTTGCATACAAGGCAAGAAGAACCTCAACGACCTCTTGATCAACCAAAAGGGAGTTGTGGCCAAGGAAGGGGTTGGGTACGTGACCGAGTCCAAGAACAAGAAGAAGAACGACAAGACCAAACGACCTCCTCCTCTCATGCAAACCTTTGTGAAGGAGGGAGAGAGTGCTTCCAAGGAGAAGAAGAACAATGCGAAGGGTGGCGCTGTCAAAAAGGGCAATGCCACTCCTCTCTTCAAAGCCGGCAACTTTAATCCTTCTTATATGTTATGTCGTGCTAGTGATGGGCATGTCTTTGCCAAATTAGTTGGTTCTCCTCATGAATACATTGAATGGCCTATTTGGGTTCCAAATACCCTTGTTACTAACATCAAAGGACCAATTACAAAATGGGTACCTAAAACCAAGCATTGATCTCTTGTAGGTGTTTGCTTCCGGTGGGGGATCATGGTTGGTCGATAGCGAAGCTACAAATCATATGACCGGAAGCAAGGACTTGGTGGTGGACGTGCACAAGATTCCATCTATGCCCACCAATGTCGAGTGGGGTGACGCCTCATCTTCTAAGGTATTGGGACATGGCAAGGTGGTCATCTCTCATGATCTCACGATCGAGAAGGTCATGCTTGTTGAGTCCCTTGCATACAATTTACTTTCCGTTCATCAACTTGCAATCATGGGCTTTGCCACTTTCTTTGATATCGATACCGTGGCCCTCTTGTGGAGCAAGACTCTTAAAGTAGCCTTCATTGGGCATGTCGAGAATGGTCTATATGTGATTAACTTTTCAGAGCGACCCACTAAGACCGCGACATGCCTAATGGCTAAAGTTGATGTGGGATGGCTTTGGCATCGCCGTCTAGCCCATGTCAATATGAGATCTTTGCAAAGTCTTCTCAAGGGGGACCATGTCCGTGGACTAACGAATGTTAGTTTTGCTAAAGATCGTGCTTGCAGTGCTTGTATTGAAGGAAAGCTACATGAGAAGGCTCACCCTCCCACGACTATCATTTACTCAAAGAGGCCTTTGTAGCTCCTTCACTTGGATATCTTTGGGCCTCCATCCTTCGATAGTCTTGGGGGTAGGAAGTATTGCTTGGTGATTGTGGATGACTACTCAAGATACACTTGGGTCTATTTCTTCAAGAGGAAGAGCGAGACCCAACAAACCATCATTGACTTTGCAAATGAAGCACAACGTAAACACAATGCAAAGATCTTGACAATAAGAAGTTACAACGGCACCGAGTTCAAGAACTACACCTTGGATGAGTTTCTTAGTGATGAGGGGATCAAGCATCAATATTCCGCACCTTACACCCCTCAACAAAACGGTGTTGCGGAGAGGAAGAACCGGACGTTGATGGATGCGGCAAGCACCATGATGACGGAGTTCAAGTGTCCGTACAACTTTTGGACCGAAGCCATCAACACCGTGTGTCATGCATCCAATCGGCTCTACCTCCGCAAGGGCTTGAACAAGACTCCATATGAGATACTCACCGGTAACAAGCCCAACCTCAAGTACTTTCGGGTATTCGGGTGTAAGTGTGTCATTCTCAAGAAAGGTGTTCGGTTGTCTAAATTTGAGGCTAGAGCTTATGAGGGCATATTTGTTGGTTATGCTACAAACTCTCATGCTTACCGTGTCCTCAATAAATCCACGGGACTTATTGAGGAGACGTGTAACATGGAGGTTGATGAGAATAACGGCTCCCAAGTGGAGCAAAGTGGCACTTGTGATGTAGGTGATGAAATTCCTCCTCAAGCCATAAGAAGAATGGGTGTTGGCTTTATCCTACCCATTGAGGAACCCCTTGTGGCCGAAGGAGAAGGACAATGCTCCACTCAAGTGGAGCCATCACCAACCCAAGGCCCACACGCTTCCGAAGAACAACATGAAGGCCCTCATCCTCAAGAACATGACCAAGGGCAAGATCATGCTCAAGACGGTGTTGACACATCAAGTGATGCCCAAGGTCAAGTTCTCTCCTCCGAGCAAGTTCAAGAACAAGAACAAGCTCAAGACGACGCTCAAGATGATCAAGTGACCACTCCTCGTCTCACCCCCGAGGAGGAATTGGAGTGTCGTGCCGCCAAGGTTGCTTCCAAGCTCTCCACCAAGGATCATCTCATGACGAATGTGCTTGGAAGCTTAAGAAAGGGGGTAAGAACTCGTAGACAATAAATATTATGAGCATCACGCGTTTGTCTCTTGTGTTGAACCCCACAAGGTCTATGATGCGCTCGAAGATCCGGATTGGCTCAATGACATGCATGAAGAACTCAACAACTTCGAGCGCAACAAAGTGTGGAGATTGGTGCCAAGACCGACGGGGAACCACAATGTCATTGGAACCAAGTGGATATTTAAGAACAAGCAAGATGCCCATGGGATTATCATTCGCAACAAGGCTCATTTGGTAGCACAAGGCTACTCCCAAGTCGAGGGTATCGACTACGGTGAAACCTTTGCTCCTGTTGCTTGTCTTGAATCCATTCGTATGTTGATTGCATATGCTTCTCATCATAACTTTAAGTTACAACAAATGGATGTGAAGAGTTCTTTTCTTAATGGTCCCATTAATGAATTGGTCTATGTCAAGCAACCCCCCGGGTTCGAGGATCCCTACTTTCCCGATCATGTGTATCGACTCGATAAGGCACTCTATGGCCTTAAACAAGCCCCACGTGCGTGGTATGACCAGCTTACCGAGTTGTTACAAGACCATGGTTTTGAAGTTGGGCTAATCGACCCCACTCTTTTTACTAAGAAGGTCCAAGGGGAGTTGTTTGTGTGCCAATTATATGTTGATGATATTATCTTTGGTTCCCCTAACAAAGCTTTCAATGAGGAATTTGCCGCTCTCATGACCTCAAAGTTCGAGATGTCTTCCATGGGAGAGTTGAAGTTCTTTCTAGGGTTCAAAGTGAAGAAAAGAAGAGAAGGAACCTTCATCAACCAAGCCAAATATACTCAAGACATGCTCAAGAGATTCAAGCTAAGTGATGTCAAGCCGGCTTCCACTCCAATGCCCACCAAGTGCCAACTTGACATAGATCCCAATGGTAAAGCGGTGGATCAAAAGGTATATCGCTCCATGATAGGCTCCTTGCTCTACCTTTGTGCATCTAGACCGGATATCATGTTGAGTGTGGGAATTTATGCACAGTTTCAAGCCGCACCTAAGGAAAGTCACTATGTGGCGGTCAAACTAATCTTTCGATATTTGGCTCATACCCCAAACTTTGGCTTATGGTACCCAAGAGGAGCAAATTTCAAGCTTGTAGGGTATTCGGATTCCGATTGGGCGGGAGACAAAGTGGATAGTAAGTCCACTTCCGGAGGGTGCCAATTTCTTGGTTGCTCTTTGGTAAGTTGGTCTTCCAAAAAGAAAAGTTGTGTGTCTCTCTCGTCCACTGAAGCGGAGTATGTGGCGGCCGGTAGTTGTTGTGCACAACTCTTATGGATGAGGCAAACTTTAAAGGATTACGGTGTCATTTGTGACAAAGTGCCTCTTTGGTGTGACAATGAAAGTGCCATCAAGATCTCTCTCAACCCGGTGCAACACTTCAAGACGAAGCATATTGAGATCCGGTATCACTTCATCCGGGATCACATTAGGCGAGGAGAGATCAAGCTCAACTATGTCGACCCTCATGATAACCTTGCAGATATTTTCACGAAGCCCTTGGATGAAGAAAGATTTCGCGAGTTAAGGCATGAGCTAAATATCATTGATTCGAGCAATGTTGCTTGAACCCTTGCACACCCCACCATACTCAATGTGTTGTCTTGTTTAGATGTAGGCATGGACATAGGGGGAGTGTTCTTCTCTCAATGAACTCTCCCTCCCCTCATTATGCATAAATTGATCAAGTCTTTCACATTAGCCATGTTTGATGGTACTTGTGCTTCAAAGACGAGTTTTGGTCATGGGCCCAAGGATAATTCTTCGCGATGCCATAGCAATTGACTCAAACATAGGTGGCTACGGCCACCGCCCTCTCTCTAGAGAGGTGGTGTCTCGTGGTTGTTTCATTTTGTCGTTTGCCTTTTTGCCTTTGTGTGTAGCGTGGTCTTATGGTGTCGTGTTGCCTCGGAGTGTTTGTGCAAAGACCTCTTTTTCGCGTGCTTGAAACGTGCATCTTCTTGAGCCCACGGTACTACCGCGGCTTGCTGATGTACTACCGCTTTGAGAGGCATGGTACTACCGCGCCAGGGCACGGTACTACCGCTTAGGTGCGGTACTTCCGCCGAGCGGTACTACCGTAATGAGGCACGGTACTACCGCACCATCGAGTGAGCATGGGGGTTATGACTCGGGCAGGGGAGTTCCAACTCCCCATACCCATTCACTCGTCTCTCTCCCCACGTCTCTCTCTCTCTCGTGCTCAAGAACGGCGCCGGAGGTCCTCACCGGATCTCTATCTCCGGCCACTCTCCTCGGATTCCGACCGGTGGGATCATTCCCCACCACTTCCTCTTGCCATGGACCAAGGTTTTTCCCCAAATCCCTCTTTTTCTTGGTTGTTCTCTCGCTTCTAGGTTTTTGGGGAGATGCTTGTTGTTCTTGAGATTTTAGGCCAAATCTGTGCAAGAGTAGGATGTAGGAGAGTCGTGGTGCGTAGGAATCATACTTGATATGTTGTCTTGTGGTAGATTTGTCCAACCGTAGTACCGCCGCGGTTTCGCGGGCTTTTCTCAGATTTGAACTTGTTTGGATCTGACGCGGTGCGGTACTACCGTGTCTCATGAGCGGTACTACCGCTCGTGTGGTACTACCGCCCATCCGGTGCGGTACTACCGCGCCAGCTCGTGCGGTACTACCGCCCATCAGACGCGGTACTACCGCGCTAGCTGAGGCACTAAGCTCCTACTACCACTCCTAGACCCGGTACTACCGTGACCTTACACGGGTACTACCGCGACTAAGAGCGGTACTACAATCTTAGTACCGCAGCACTTGGCAGTACTACCGTAGGCGTCAAATCTCCCTCATGGCAATTATCTCGTGTGCTCTCTGCATGTTTCTTTTGCTTTTTTGTGGTCTTTGCATTGATCCTTCTTGATTGTCGTGTGTGTTTTGCGCTTTGTGTCTCAGGTGGTGGCTCTCGCCGTTCCAATCCCATTCATGACACTGGCTCCAAGCGTCTGCGCAACCCCCAAGATGAAGCACCAGAGGGCTCCAATGCCCCCAAGCGCAATCTCAAGACCACTGCCAGCAAGCAAAAGGAACCTGCTAAGGGCATGGACGAGATTTCAGTCGCTGAGTATGTCGAACGCCGGAAGATCAATCCCTATGTGAATCCTCGGGCAGTCCTCAGAGGCACTGAGTTGTTCTGGACCAATCAACAGGCTCTCATCTATCTGGATGTGATCAAGAACAAGCAGAACACCTTCGTGGATGTCAAGTGGATAGACATGAATCACATGTGGAAGGACAAGTTTCGTGACTATTTTGGAGAGGCTCTGGACTTGGTGTTCTGGATGTTCCGTGGAGTTTCAGGACTTTTGGAGTTGCGCAGAATAGGTCTCTAATATTTGCTCCTTTTCCAGACCAGAATTCCAGCTGCCGGCATTCTCCCTCATGTAAACCTTGTAAAATAAGAGAGAATAGCCATAAGTATTGTGACATAAAGTGAAATAATAGTCCATAATGTGATAAATATCGATATAAAAGCATGATGCAAAATGGACGTATCAACTCCCCCAAGCTTAGACCTCGCTTGTCCTCAAGCGAAAAGCCGATAACAATAAATATGTCCTCATGTTTAGAGGTAGAGGCATCGATAAAAACAAAATACGAACATTAAGGCATCATGATTATTCTCATAACAACAACATATATAGATTTTGTCATATGATTACTTATGTTCAAGTGATGATCTATTCACAATGCAAAAGCATAAATCATAAACCTTATTGGGCTCCAACAAACTATAATCTCAGTCATTGAAGCAATTGCAATTTATCATAACATCGAAAAGAGTCTATGTCAGAGCTAAAAAGCAAGTCCACATACTCAACTATCATTTAGTCCTCCATAATTGCTAACACTCACGCGATACTTGTGGTTACGGAGTTTTAATCGGACACAGAGAAATATAGGGGCTTATAGTTTTGCCCCACAACCTTTTACCTCAAGGGTAATGTCAACAATAATGGTTCATGCTCCCCTACATCCAATTATATATATATATATATATATATATATATATATATATATATATCATGTTCTTTCCAACATGCTGAGCTTGCCAAAGGATAAAATGAAAAAGAAAAGGTGAAGCTCACCATGACTCTTGCATAAGGTAGAAGATAATAATAAAGGATAGGCCCTTCGCAGAGGGAAGCAGAGGTTGCCATGCGCTTTTCTGGTTGGATATATAAAATCTCAATGCGAAAGAACGTCACTTTATATTGCCCCTTGTGATATGAACCTTTATTATGCAGTCCGTCGCTTTTATTACTTCCACATCACAAGACCGTATAAAGCTTATTTCTCCCACACCAATCAATCGTACATATTTAGAGCAATTTTTATTGCTTTGCACCGATGACAACTTACTTGAAGGATCTTACTCAATCCATAGGTAGATATGGTGGACTCTCATGGCAAAACTGGTTTAAGGGTATTTGGAAGCACAAGTAGTATTTCTACTTGGTGCTGAGAATTTGGCTAGCATGAGGGGGAAAAGCAAGCTCAACAAGTTAGAGGATCCATGACAACATACTTTATCTCAGATATAAGAAATACATAACTCATTACGTTGTCTTCCTTGTCCAACATCAACTCTTTAGCATGTCATATTTTAATGAGTGCTCCCAATCATAAAAGATGTCAATGATAATATATCTATATGTGAAAACCTCTCTTTCCTTATTACTTCCTATTAATTGCAACAATGACCAAAGCTATGTCTGCCAACTCCCAACAACTTTTAATCATCATACTCTTTCTATGTGAAGTCATTACTCTCAATAAGATCAATATGAACTTTTTGTTTCTTTTATTCTTTTTTTCTCTTCTCTTTTATTCACTCAAGATCATGGCAAAATAATCAAGCCCTTGACTCAACACTAATCTTTATTATCTATAACTCATGGACTCGATTACATAGAGGGATCATAAAGCAAAACTCAAAACTAGATCATGCCATAAACTTTATTCTACTAGATCAAGATACTACTAATAGGATCGAACTAAGAAAAACAGTAAAGATAGGAGTTGTGATTGTGATACGATACCGAGGCATCTCCCCCAATCTTGGCAGTTGCCAAGGGGAGTGCCCATACCCATGTGATTATGTCTCCTTGGTTGGTGAAGAAGGTGGCGGTGACGGATAATCTCACATCGAGCGTAAGCGGTCCTCCAGCTTGCGAATAATGCCCTTGAGTGCAACAATATACTCCTTCAACAAAATATTTTCTTGTGTGAGATACTTGTTTTGAACACGAGCTAACTCAATCATCTTGAAAGCTTCGATCTCAGTTGGGGTAAGAAGGTTATGATCAATTTGAAGGGTGTCTTTTGCTGCTGGAGCTTGATCCTTCGTGGCCTTCTTGATCCTTTCATCCTTGTTGACCCTCGTGGGTTGTTCCGTCTTCAGATCTATCTTCATTAGCCAAGCATCGTTGTCACCATTGTTGGAGGAGGGAGACGACATGATGCCTAGCCTGGAAAACCCTCACAGAAAACAGCTCGAAACAAGAACAGGCAAGGTTTGCGTCATACTAGATTCAAAACCCCCGGGGAGATTATATAATGAATTTTTACCAACCAAAATACGTAACGTGCAAGAAAACGGAGTCCGGAAGGCACACAAGGTGCTCATGAGGTAGGGGGCGCGCCCAGGAGGTAGGGCGCGCCCACCACCCTCGTGGGGCCCTCGTGTCCTTCCCGGACTACTACTTATTTTTCTATTTTTCTAAATATTCCAAAACAGACAAATATTGCCTTAAAAGTTGTTTTGGAGTCGGTTTACTTACCGTACCACATACCTATTCCTTTTAGGAGTCTGAAGCGTTCCGAAAAGTGTCCCTTATGTATTCCTTCGGGGTTAAGGCTTCAATAATATTGGTTTCAACATTTATGGGATTACCTGAGATATAATGTTTGATTCTTTGACCGTTTACCACCTTTGGATTTGTGCCTTCGAAGTTGTTGATTTTTATGGCACCAGAACGATAGACCTCTTCGATAACATAGGGGCCTTCCCATTTAGAGAGAAGTTTTCCTGCAAAAAATCTTAAACGAGTGTTTTACAGCAATACATAATCTCCTACATTAAAATCACGCTTTTGTATCCTTTTGTCATGCCATCTTTTAAATTTTTCTTTAAACAACTTGGCATTTTCATATGCTTGGGTTCTCCATTCATCAAGTGAGCTGATATCAAATAACCTCTTCACACCGGCAAGTTTAAAATCATAGTTAAGCTCTTTAATAGCCCAATATGCCTTATGTTCTAGTTCGAGAGGTAAGTGACATGCTTTTCCATAAACCATTTTATACGGAGACATACCCATAGGATTTTTGCATGCAGTTCTATAAGCCCATAATGCATCATCAAGTTTCTTGGACCAATTCTTTCTAGAACTATTAACAGTCTTTTGCAAAATTAATTTGAGCTCTCTATTGCTCAACTCTACTTGACCACTAGACTGTGGGTGATAAGGAGATGCAATTCTATGATTAACATCATATTTAGCAAGCATTTTACAGAAAGCACCATGTATAAAGTGTGAACCACCATCAGTCATTAAATATCTAGGGACTCCAAACCTTGGGAAAATAACTTCCTTAAGCATTTTAATAGAAGTGTTATGATCAGCACTACTAGTAGGAATAGCTTCTACCCACTTAGTAACATAATCAACAAGAACTAAAATATGTGTGTATCCATTAGAGGAAGGAAAAGGTCCCATATAATCAAAGCCCCAAACATCAAACGGTTCAATAACAATAGAATAATTCATAGGCATTTCTTGACGTCTACTAATATTACCAATTCTTTGACATTCATCACAAGACAAGACAAACTTACGGGCATCCTTGAAGAGAGTAGGCCAATAAAAACCAGATTGCAATACCTTATGTGCAGTTCTATCTCCAGCGTGGTGTCCTCCATAAGACTCGGAGTGACACTTGCGTAGGATCTGTTCCTGTTCATGCTCAGGCACACAACGTCTAATAACACCATCTACTCCTTCTTTATAAAGATGTGGGTAATCCCAAAAGTAATGTCTTAAATCATAGAAAAACTTTTTCTTTTGTTGGTATGTGAAGCTAGGTGGTATAAATTTAGCAACAATATAATTAGCATAATCAGTATACCATGGAGTACTACGAGAAGTACTTATAACATTTAATTGTTCATCAGGAAAGCTATCATTAATAGGTAGTGGGTCATCAAGAATATTTTCTAACCTAGACAGGTTGTCTGCAACGGGGTTCTCAGCTCCCTTTCTATCAAGAATATGCAAATCAAATTCTTGTAGCAAGAGAACCCATCTAATAAGTCTAGGTTTAGCATCTTTCTTTTCCATAATATATTTAATAGCAGCATGATCAATTTGAATAGTTACTTTAGAATCAACAATATAAGATCTGAACTTATCACAAGCAAATACAACTACTAAAAGCTCCTTTTCAGTAGTAGCATAATTTCTTTGAGCATTGTCTAGAGTCTTACTAGCATAATGAATAACATTTAATTTCTTATCAACTCTTTGCCCTAGAACAGCACCTACAGCATAATCACTAGCATCACACATAATTTCAAAGGGTAGGTTCCAATCAGGTGGCTGAACAACAGGTGCAGACACTAATGCTTTCTTAAGTATTTCAAATGCTTCTACACAATCATCATCAAAGACAAATGGTATATCTTTTTGCAATAAATTAGTCAGAGGCTGAGAAATTTTTGAGAAGTCCTTAATGAACCTCCTGTAAAATCCGGCGTGACCAAGGAAACTTCTTATATCTTTGATGTCCTTGGGACATGGCATCTTTTCAATAGCATCAACCTTGGCTTTATCAACTTCAATACCTCTTTCAAAAACTTTGTGCCCCAAGACAATACCTTCATTAACCATAAAGTGTCACTTTTCCCAATTCAAGACAAGATTAGTTTCTTCACATCTCTGCAAAACTCGATCAAGATTTCTTAAGCAATCATCAAAAGAGGAACCATAGACGGAAAAGTCGTCCATGAAAACCTCACATATCTTTTCATAGAAGTCAGAGAATATAGCCATCATGCATCTTTGAAAGGTAGCAGGTGCATTACATAAACCAAAAGGCATACGTCTATAAGCAAAAGTACCAAAAGGGCATGTAAAAGTAGTCTTTGATTGATCTCTAGCCGATACAGGAATTTGAGAGAAACCGGAATAACCATCTAGAAAACAATAGTGTGTATGTTTGCATAATCATTCTAGCATTTGATCAATAAAAGGTAAGGGGTAATGATCTTTCTTAGTAGCTTTATTTAATTTGCGGAAATCAATTACCATCCTATAACCTGTGATAATTCTTTGTGGAATCAATTCATCTTTATCATTAGGAACAACAGTAATACCTCCCTTCTTAGGGAAACAATGGACAGCACTTACCCACTCACTATCAGCGACGGGATAGATTATACCTGCCTCCAGAAGCTTTAGTATTTCTTTTCTTACCACTTCTTTCATTTTAGGATTCAGACATCGTTGAGGATCACGAACTGGTTTGGCATCTACTTCCAAATTTATTTTATGTTGACATAGAGTGGGACTAATGCCCTTAATATCATCAAGAGTATATCCAATAGCAGCATGATGCTTCTTCAGAGTTTTCAATAATCTTTATTCTTCATGCTCTGAAAGGTTAGCACTAATAATAACAGGATATATCTTCTTTTCATCAAGATAAGCATATTTAAGATTATCAGGCAAAGGTTTAAGCTCAAACACGGGATCACCCTTGGGTGGAGGAGGATCCCCAAAAATTTCAACAGGAAAATTGTGATGCAGAATAGGTTCCTATTTAAAGAATACTTCATCTATTTCCCTTCTTTCATTCATGAACATATCATTTTCATGGTCTAGCAAATAGTGTTCTAAAGGATCACTAGGAGGTACGGCAATAGAAGCAAGACCAATAATTTCATCCTTACTAGGTAATTCTTCCTCACGATGTTGTTTACTAAATTTAGAGAAATTAAACTCATGAACCATATCATCCAATCCAACAGTAACAACATTCTTAGTGCAATCTATGGTAGCATTGACAGTATTTAAGAAGGGTCTACCAAATATAATGGGACAAAAGCTATCTTGCAGAGAAGTAAGAACAAGAAAATCAGCAGGATATTTAGTTTTACCACACAAGACTTCAACATCTCTAACAATTCCAATTGGTGAAATAGTATCTCTATTGGCAAGTTTAATTGTGACATCAATATCTTCTAACTCAACAGGTGCAATTTCATTCTTAATTTATTCGTATAAAGTATGCGGTATAACACTAGCACTTGCACCCATACCACATAATCCATGATAACAATGATCTCCTATTTTAACAGAAATAACAGGCATGCCTACCACAGGTCTATGTTTATCTTTAGCACAAGGTTTAGCAATTCTAGCAGTTTCACCTTCGAACTGAATAACATGCCCATCAATATTATCAGACAAGAGATCTTTAACAATAGCAATATTAGGTTCTACTTTAACTTGCTCAGGAGGTGTATAAGTTCTAATATTGCTTTTACGAAAAACAGTTGAAGCTTTAGCATGATCCTTTACTCTAACAGGGAAAGGTGGTTTCTCAACATAAGAAGTAGGAACAATAGGATCATTATAAGTGACAGTCTTTTCTTCAACTTTAATAGGTGCAGCTACTTTTACTTCTATGGGAGGATGATATTTAAACCACTTCTCCTTAGGGAGATCAACATAAGTAGCAAAAGATTCACAGAAAGAAGCTACTATCTCAGAGTCAAGTCCATATTTAGTGCTAAACTTACGAAAAATATTGGTGTCCATAAAAGATTTAACACAATCAAACTTAGGTGTCATACCTGACTCCTTACCTTCGTCGAGGTCCCAATCTTCAGAGTTGCATTTAATTCTATCCAATAAATTCCATCTGAATTCAATAGTCTTCATCATAAAAGAGCCAGCACAAGAAGTATCGAGCATGGAGCGATTGGTATCAGAAAGCCGAGCATAAAAACTTTGCATAATTATTTCTCTCGGGAGCTCATGATTGGGGAATGAATATAACATTGATTTAAGCCTCCCCCAAGCTTGAGCGATGCTTTCTCCTTCGCGAGGCCAGAAATTATATATATAATTGCGATCACGATGAACAAGATGCATAGGGTAATACTTTTGATGAAATTCCAACTTCAATCTTTTATAGTCCCATGATCTCATATCATCACATAGCCTATACCATATCAATGTGTCTCCCTTCAAAGATAAAGGGAAGACCTTCTTCTTAGCAACATCATCGGGTATACCTGCAAGCTTAAATAATCCACAAACTTCATCCACATATATTAAGTGCTCATCAAGATGCTTTGTTCCATCTCCTGTAAAAGGGTTAGCTAGCAGTTTTTCTATCATACCCGAAGGATACTCATAAGGAATTTCATTTTCAATAGGTTCAGTAGGAAGAGGAGCAACTCTTTGCTCTACTGGTCGGGGTGAAGATACCATGAACAAGCCCCTCAGAGAATTACTTTCCATAGTAACAAGTGACAGTAAATTTCAGCACACTATATAAATTTTTCCTTACCAAATTCCACCTACCAAAGGTGCTACACTCCCTGGCAACGGCGCCAGAAAAGAGTCTTGAGGACCCACAGGTATAGGGGATCTATCGTAGTCCTTTCGATAAGTAAGAGTGTCGAACCCAACAAGGAGCAGAAGGAAATGATAAGCGGTTTTCAGCAAGGTATTCTCTGCAAGTACTGAAATACGTGGTAACAGATAGTTTTGTGATAAGATAGGTTGTAACGAGCAACAAGTAACAAAAGTAAATAAAGTGTAGCAAGGTGGCCCAATCCTTTTGTAGCAAAGGACAAGCCGGAACAAACTCTTATAATAGGAAAAGTGCTCCCGAGGACACATGGGAATATCGTCAAGCTAGTTTTCATCACGTTCATATGATTCGCGTTCGATACTTTGATAATTTGATATGTGGGTGGACCGGTGCTTGGGTGCTGTTCTTACTTGAACAAGCATCCCACTTATGATTAACCTCTATTGCAAGCATCCGCAACTACAACAAAAGTATTAAGGTAAACCTAACCATAGCATGAAACATGTGGATCCAAATCAGCCCCTTATGAAGCAACGCATAAAGTAGGGTTTAAGCTTCTGTCACTCTAGCAACCCATCATCTACTTATTACTTCCCAATGCCTTCCTCTAGGCCCAAATAATGGTGAAGTGTTATGTAGTCGACGTTCACATAACACCACTAGAGGCTAGACAACATACATCTTATCAAAATATCAAACGAATACCAAATTCACATGACTACTCATAGCAAGACTTCTCCCTTGTCCTCAGGAACGAACGTAATTACTCACAAAGCATATTCATGTTCATAATCAGAGGCGTAATAATATGCATATAGGATCTGAACCTATGATCTTCCACCAAATAAACCAACTAGCATCAACTGCAAGGAGTAATCAACACTACTAGCAACCTACTAGCACCAATCCCGGACTTTGAGACAAGAATTGGATACAAGAGATGAACTAGGGTTTGGAGATGAGATGGTGCTGGTGAAGATGTTGATGGAGATTGCCCTCTCCCGATGAGAGGTGCGTTGGTGATGACGATGGTGATGATTTCCCCCTCCCGGAGGGAAGTATCCCCGGCAGAACAGCTCTGCCGGACCTCTAGATTGGATCCGCCAAGGTTCCGCCTCGTGGCGGCGGAGTTTCGTCCCGAAAAGTTCCTTCTTATTTTTTCTCATCGAAATACCTCATATAGGAGAAGATGGCGTCGGAGAGCCACCAGGGGGCCCACGAGGTAGGGGGCGCCCTAGGGGGGGCACCCCCCACCCTCGTGAGCAGGGTGTGGGCCCCCTGGCCTTCATCTTTGGCGTGGATTTTTCTTTATTTATTTTAAGACGTTCCGTAGAGTTTCAGGACTTTTGGAGTTGCACAGAATAGGTCTCTAATATTTGCTCCTTTTCCAGACCAGAATTCCAGCTGCCGGCATTCTCCCTCCTTATGTAAACTTTCTAAAATAAGAGAGAATAGCCATAAGTATCGTGACATAAAGTGAAATAACAGTCCATAATGCAATAAATATCGATATAAAAGCATGATGCAAAATGGACGTATCAGTCCATGACGCCGGCCTGCGGCCCGGCACCGAGGAACGTCTCCAGGTAGTATTGCTTGAGGCCGCCAGGGCGAGGGGCCGCTTGGACGACAGCTTCATCTCCTTGTTCAACGAGGTCCTCGTCGGTTTCCTCGACAAGTTCATCCTCGTCAAGAAGCTTGCGGATGACTTTGACGTAAGCCTCCAGCCAACGCGCCGAGGCTCTGCGATGCCCGCAACCCTCAACGGCCACTATGGTGACAACCTCTTCGACGCACTGGTGGCCTTGCGACTGCCCGTCGTCGCGCCGGAGAATGTCCACCTCGAGGTCGCGCTCGCCGTGCAGCGCCTGGCGCAACAAGAAACCATCGACATAATCACCCACGTCTACGCGCAAATTGTCCACAAGGAGTACTACATGCAAGAGGAGGACGATAGGACACTAGCCTTCTTGGACCGCAGGGCAACCACGAACGGCACTGTTCAGAAGCACGTTGAGCTCGCCGCCGACGCCGCTGCTCCTCACACGTCGGTTGGTGACCCGGCGCACTAGGGCGTGAGGATGTCGTTGATGGATCCGTATGTATTTTTATCTTTCCGTCAAATCCATGTAGTAGTGTATGATACTATAGTAATTATCTTACCTTTCGCATCAACTTCATAATTTTCGTACGTACTCCATGTATGAACGGCGCCAGAACCCAACTTCTCATTACTCTAGGCAAAATCATTATTTTCTATCTATTGGTCGTGCCATGGAGCAGAACCAAATTTTACAAGTTACGAGTTCAAAAGGAAAAGCCTGCCGTGTTTGCGTCGCACCCCCACACGGTTGGTCCGGCACGCCGCTCAAGCGAGAATGCGTGCGGTGTTGCATTTTCACTTACAAGTGGGACCACAATTGAGAAAACCGACTATCGGCAAACCCTCACCCCGCCCACCGCGCGATGGCTGAGAAAACAGGAGGGGGAAGAGATGACTGTAGCACGGACTCCAAGAAAATTGGTGTCGGATGGGACTCATGTGTGTGGCATGTGCCGTACTGCTAGACGTGAATGCTAGTTATGGCCCATGCCACCCCACTATATCGAGCCTATATCGAGGTACGTAGAACAAATTTCCCACAGTCCGTGCTCAGCCCTCCTCTATCTCTCTTCTCAGCCAGCCAGCGGTCGGGCGGAGCCCATCGTATGTTTGCTCACATGCGGCCCCACATGTCAATGAAAACACAAGAGGAGCCACTGAACCTGCACATCTTTCACCTCGACATGCTGGTGATGAAAAACAAATCCAATAAAGATCTTCGGTGGCCGCTTTTGGAGTTACTCAAGAGTAGTAAGATTCTATTTACAGTTTATCCCAAGATGCACATCTCGTGGCTTCAACTACCACTCTATTTTATTTCATGACACGACCTGGATGCTGGATGTCCCACGTGTCGGCAAAAGGAGGAAGAACCCGACCAAATCTTCGGTTGTGTTCTCGAATTAGACTAGTTGTGCTAACTTAAAAAATTTATTGTGTACTCCCTCCGTTCCAAAATACTTGACTTCCATTTGTCCAAAAATGGATGTACCTATATACTAAAACATGTCTAGATACATATATATTTTGACAAATAGAAGGCATGTATTGTGCAACGGAGGGAGTAGAATGGATGCAGGTTTTTGTATTGGGAAGAAGAGTACATCCATATATTGATAGAGCGCAATTTAGTAGATGTTCAATCACTTTTAGCTAGCACAGAGGCTAGAGATGAGATTAGTGCACTTGTTGATACTCCTACTAGAATAGAGGCTAGACATGAGACTAGATGCGAGGAAGCAACATCTACTTCTTTACACTCGAAGAAGAAAGAAGCACGCAAGATCGAGCCTCCGCAGATCAACAATGAATGCATCGAGAAGGCACTAATCCAACTTACAGGAGTAGTAAAATGTATTCTTGTGGTTCTTGTTTTCTTTGGTCTTGCTTTTCTAGTCAAAATTATCGTTGGAGTTCATGCAAAACGGAGGTCCGTTTGGGGTCGTGCGTTGGAGTTGGCCTTACAAGTGGGACTGCGGTTAAGGAAACCGACTATCGGCAAACCCCCACCTCGCCCGCCGTGCGATGGATGAAGTTAGAGAAACGACGAGGTTGAAGAGATTGCTCTAGCATGGACTCCAAGAAATAATATGGTGTCAGATGGATGTCATGGTGGTGGCATGTGCCGTACTCCTGGACGTGAATGCTTGTTCTGCCCATGCCACCCTACTACTCCTACTACTTACTCCTACTATATAGTACTAGTATCGAGGATTCGAGGTGCTGGTTACGTACAGCAAACACATTAACATATGGCTACAGTAAAAACACCCACCCGACGCACGAGGCATGTGAAGCTAGTACAAATAGTGTACTACTAGTGTTGATTGGCCTCATCCGATAACCTGTTGCAGTGCACACACAATTATTTATTCGGAAAATATTTGTTTGCCTCGTCGCACCACTCACTTAGAGAAGCGACTCGAAAGCCATTCATAAATTTAGTAAGTTTATCACATGCATATCATTTTATTACATACAACAGGTCATCAACCCACATCGACAACGAGGATACATTATAAATACTAAAGTTTTCACCACACAACAAATAACAAGCAATGAAATGAACTTCAACTCAACCATTCCTCGGCGTTGGAAACGCTTTCTTTGAACCACAAGTGATTCTCTGGGACGGGCCATCGATTGTCGATCTGGAAACCAATGCGGGACTGATCATCCAGGCTGAAGCGGCCTACTATATCAGTACCAGGGTAGGGAACCACCCAAATATCCGAGGTATAGACACAGTTGCTTCTCATAAATGGTACTAGTAACATTGTGTCAACAGCAGTTGGATCGCCTTTCACCATCATTGGATAGTTTTGTCCAAGGAAGAGCGAGTTTTCTCCAAGACTATCAATTCTGTACCAGGGAGAAGGAGTTGGCGCTAGCACACTAGTATCCATCCTGAATACCATGCAACGGGTGTTGGAATAGGTCCGGAGAGTGCGACCATGGGAGACTACACCTGCTTCCTTAGCAGTAACATCATCAGTGGGCTGTATACCCACAAGAAGAGGTGATCCATCGGAATTAGTTGCCAGGCGCCACAGAGTATAAGGGCGCTGCTCGTCCTCATGCTCGTGATCATCACCATCGTCATCTCCCCCTTGGTTATAAAAATTTTCAAGTATAGGTGGTGGGATGTTTACAGGACCTTAGAAACACAAGAAGAAGGTTAATTAGTAAAGGGAAACTTGCTAACCCACATGCATGTGGATGAAACAATTATAATTACGGTGGAAGACAAACGTACCGAAACTACGAGGATCCGATGCAAAAACAGTGCAACGAGTGGTGGCAGCAAACACAAGGCCCTCGTATTGAATTGCATCACAGTACTCATCCGTGTACAGAAACTGATTTTTGAGCAATATCCATTGAGTCAAACCACCAAGGACGGCAACAAGCTTGTCGAAGATAGCAACAACTTGATAGTTGTTGTAATTCCAAGAGTGGTTGGGAACTCGACAAATTGCTATCTTCCATAGAAGACAATCACCATGATCGTATTTGAATGTGCGTACAATACCGGTGTGCTCAACCTCTAGGCAGTTTGCTGAGATTTTTGGAAGTGGAACCCGGTCACGAGTGTACACATTCACAAGTTCCCACTCGCAGTCGGACCCAATGTAAACAACCCAATCTCCATTTGCGCCCGCCCAAGCCTTTCCCTCAAGCGATGGCATCTTAACATCATATGTATCATTATCAAGCGGCATCAACTTGCACAGGGCGAGGCCTCCGTCGTGCCAGCGCCAGTCATCAGGGTCACGGAAAAGAAGATAGGGGAGATCAAACCGCTCCTTGGCTCTTGGGTTCTTTGTAATGATGTTATTAGTTGAGTCGAGAATGGGCTTGAACGAACCTGCCATGCTAGCCGAGGTTATGACGTCGCACCGATCAATGAGTTCCTCCACCACGTCATCTTTCAGATCGGGGCAATAATAACGGGGTCGTTTCCGGCCTGTTCCCTCCATGGAGAAGACGGTCAAACAATGGCAGAAGAAAGGGTGAAGGGCTGAAGGAAAATGGAGGAGGGAGAGGAAGAGCGTGCGACAGCAGTTCCAAATCGAGAGGGAAAGGCGAAGAGTCGGTGGACGGTTGCGAGTTTGCCACGGTTCACGAAGAGGTGCCCCGGCCTACACATCGGTTCGGAAATACTCCTACTACTCGCCGTCGTCTCACTGATATGTTGGAACGGGACCACATGTCAACGAAACATGGTGTGTAATTTCTCGTGCAAAATGCGATCTGGCCGTGTTGGCCCGAGGTGCCGCATTAGTTATCGACCTTTATTTTTTTAATGGCGTGCCAATCAGTTTTGAAGCACAACTAAATGGTACTGTACACAGAGAAAATATAAACTACTCTACCACTACTCCACCTCCAGTACTAGTAGTATAAAAAAGATATATAGGTTGGAGCTTTCGCGCTTTCTTGCTAAGGGCTGCCCACTTGCTTCTCACACTACCACCCTCTCTCCGGATCTAAAAAAGATGGCCCCTCTCTCCCTCCTCACCGATGGTCACAGATCCGCCGGGGAAGAAAAGGACGTGTAGCGTTGACGCACTCGTCGTTGGTGAGCGAGGTCACGCACTGACGAAAAGGCCGTCCTCTCAGACCTAGCGCTCGCGCGGGATGGCCTCCGTCCCCAAGCTCGCCGCCGTAGTGTGTGCGGAGGACGACGACCACGAGCGAAGCCACTTCCCGCCGACCCTCAGGTATGCTACCTCTTTTCGAACCATAACCTCGTTCTATTGCCCCATCTGCCACGTCGTTGCATGTGGATCTTTTTCCACTCCACCATCTTCCCAATTTGCTATCCTCTGCTCTGCTGGCCATGCAGACGAAAACCATAATTTGCACTATTAAAGGAAACCCTACTTCATGCAGACTAATCCATGTCTGGGTTGAATAAGGAAAGGAAGGGAGACAGTACTATCCAAGAGAGTAGGCATCGAACCCGCATCTAGGTTGAAAAGGGGAAAATCAGTAGCTAAGGAACAAGTCTCGTGTCTCTTGGTTGAAGAAGGGTAGAAAGGCATGGCAACGCAATAGAGAATGACCAGGTCGATCGGTTTGTTGTCCTCGCATAGGAAAAAGGTGGCCAAAGAGAACAAAAATGGGACGTAATCCACATATGCTGCCTGGATATTTGTTGCTCTGGGCAACCATACCTCCCTCACCACTCTGCGTCCATGGAGGTACATCATACTGGTGCGCCCACTGTCCGAATGGGCCTCCCATGCTCTTATTGCCACTTTTTTTGCTGTTAGTATAACGCCAGCAGTCAAGTCAAGCAATGCTACTACTAAAGTGATGCCACATTTAACTAATGCCGCTCTCAGTCTAATGCCACCGATAAATTTAAGCAATGCCATTTAATGTTACTGGATTATTTCAGGGTTAGCTGTTGATTGTGGATGTATTAAAGATTTTTCAGCTAAGGCATTCTAATGCTGTTGCACAGCCAGTATACCAACGTTGAAACTTGTTACTACCTTCAGATTTTTGCACTGTTAATGCTTATAGATTACATACCTCACTTTCATGAGATAAGTTAATTTTTTTGTACAGTGTCACCAAAATGCCAAGGCGCTGATGTCATTTTATTTTGGTTAAACTGCATAGACAATTATGAAGACAAGAGGAAAGGTCAAGAGTGGACACCTCCTCCTCCGGCTGTTCTCTTGATTCATTCGATCAAGTTTTTATGTTTGATCGATTATCAAGATTGGGATAGCAATTTTTAAGGTCCCCCGAGTTCGAAATGATATTTACCTTGGAGGTACATGGTTCGCAATTTTTTTATACTGTCATTAGTTAATAATGCTAGTTACCTTCAGACTTTTGTATTTCGTTTAATGCTCATGCATAGCTAGTATACCAATGCTGAAAGTTGTTACCTTTACATTTTGTATTGTTAATTCTTATAGAAACCTTCCAGTGCTAGAGTTTATTGAAATCTGTTCAGTAAAACCATTGTACTTTACCCTGTAATAAACTAACTACTGTACTATTGCACTAGCCACTGGATTAGTGTATATTTGTAGTACTCGAATGGTGTTGCATTAGCGTATGGACATAAGTAAAGTGTGGCAAGCTTTCCCAGATATGTGCTCAAGAAAACTACTACCTGTTTTTCTAAATACTAGACATTTGGGGTACTTTAAATTGAACCGCAAAAACATCTTATATTAAGGAACAAAGGGTGTAGAGTTCACTCAAATTATCCCGGTAAAGCTAGTCACACCTTTGTTAAAATTAATGTTCATTATGTTATCGGAGGAGGTTTGTATGTTTGTCTCTAATGCCTGTTGACTACATACCTGACATCATGATGTAATGTTAAGTCATTTCCTTTTGTACAGTGTCACTAAATTGTCAAGGCGGTGATGGCATTTTATTTTAGTAGAACTGCACAAAATTTGCTTAAAAGAAGAGGAAAGGTCAGGAATGGCTCAGTTTTTCAGAAAAAACTATGTATGCCTTCCTGACATGAGCCGCTGTTGCTTTATTCATTCCTTCAAACAGGTGGTTAGAAACAGTCTCGCTACCTTTTTCCATTAAGAAATTGGAATGCTTATATTTTTGATTCTATGCTTCAACTAGTGCCACTTTTTGAGTAATCACACTTTCAATATCTATGCAAACAGGGATGCTCGATTTTAGTGGAACTGCACAAAAAGTCCAACTGGTTCAACATTAGGAGCATGTTTTTTTTCAAAACCTTTATATCCAATTGGTGGCACTATGAGCTGTTCATTACAAAGGTACATGGTTTGCTACTATCTTGCTACTCTTTTTGTACTGTCATTAGATAGTAATACTAGTGGTTTGCATGTGAATTTATTGGCAGGGTGGACCTACATTTGAGGTGCAGGACATGATTCAATGATTGGATGCTCAATTTCGGTTGTATCGATTTCACCTCTTCCATCACTGCGAACATGGATATCCTTGGTCTGATGAAGAATAGGCGCTATATTTCTACTCTGAACCAGCAAATCAATTCAGTATGAAATTGTCCAGGGCAAAACATAACTGTATCAGATTGTCCAGTGCAGAACATGACAGATGCTAAGAGGAAGAGACATGTTTAAACCGAAAATACAAGGTGTGGTATATGTTTACTAGCTACTTGATATTTGTGCTGACAGAGATGTCTGCTCGTTGCTATTTGGCAAACTAACAAAGTGTCCGCAATTTTGGTTGAACTGCACAAGAGAATAGTATAGTCACTGCATGCAGTGCCATTTGAAAATAGACACAGAAAGATTGGATAGTCACTTCATGGACTGCAGAAAAGTAGATTGTACTATTTATTGGCCAACACTAGGTGCTTCATTGCTTTGGTCTGATTATACAATGGGCATCATTTTGCCTAAGTTAAAGTTTGTATTCCGAAAATAGTCTCGCGGTGTGATCGAGAGAAGACCAAATCATATTGCAGTGGATGTTCCTCCATCATGTGTGGTTCATTCTCATGGTTCCAGCTGTTGGTTGTAACATCCCAAAATTCTAAATTTTGGAATGTTATAATAAATAGATAGATTTGATTGATTGTTTGATTGATTGTCTGAAAGTGAGTGAATTCGAAACTTTTGAAAGTTAAATGAGAGGGAATAAAAGGACTTTCCTAAACTTTCATATTTGCTTTCTGATCTCCATGAATTCAAATTCTTTTCACCACAAAACCCTGGAGAGAAGATGACATGACTTCTTCCATTTATTTAAATGACAAGGGGTGTTGAAAATATTTGAATTTCATTTGGAAAATATTTCCAAATTCTGAAACTTTATGCAACTCAATCATTTTCATGGGAGAAGATAAAATGACTTCTTCAAATTATATGAAATATGAGTTGGGAGTTTCAAAGAATTAAATTCAAAGTTCTTTTGAATTTATTTTCAATTTGGAGTTATTTGAGTTTTATTCAAATTATTTTTCTCCAAAAATAAAATATATGGAAATTAGGGTAACATGATTCCCTACAATAGAAAATTGGAGAAAAATTAATTTGAAATCATTTTGGTATTTTTAAAATGATTTTTGTTGGATTTTAATAGACCAGTAGCACTCTTTGAATCATTAGAATTTGTGGGTTTTTTATGCTAGGAAAATGCTCATGTTGTAGAAAATCTTTTTCTGAAAATTTTGATATATTATATGCCTATATAATATTTTAATTATTTTGCTTTTATTATTTTATTTGTCTGGAAAATTATGTTTAAAAAAAGACTTCCCTCACCAACTGGGCCGGCCCAGCTAGCCAGCGCCAGGCCAGCCCAGCCCACTCCACGTCGTCTCCCATCTCACGGGGGAGACCGCCGGCCGCACGCCTCCCGAGCGCCGACCTCGGCGTCCGTGTCCGCTCCGGCCTCCTCTACCCCCTCGCCCTAGCCGCCCTCTCATCCCCTCCCCTATAAAGCCGCCGCCGCCTGGCCTCTCTCTCTCCGCTCGCCGCCCCGCGCCGCATCTCGCGCCCCGCCGGGTCTGCGCCGCCGCCTCGCTGCTGCATGCCGCCGCCCAGTG
>NC_057809.1:401334695-401341876 GCF_018294505.1 Triticum aestivum
CGGAGCCCTCCACCAGCGTCGCCGCCTTGCCCGCATCGCCGCCGCCCGCTGCTGCCTGCTGCCGCGCCACCGCTCACTGCCACCGGAGAACGCCGCTGCTGCCAGATCGGCCGTCGCCGCCGGCGAACCTCCGAGAACCGCAAATAAAACCGCCGGTAAACCGCCAACCCGCCGGTTCATCTCGGTTTATTTGTTTTTGGTCCGGTTTTCTCTTAAAACCGAACGGTTTTCTTTTAGATGGAATCTATTTAGCGAACGCTCGCTGGTTTAGGTTTTTTTAGCGAACGGTTTTCGTCCGTTAGCGTTCGGTAACAAACGTTCGTAATTTAGTCTTTTTCTTTTTTCTATTTTATTTCTGCCAGGGACCCGTCTATGATTAGAATTTTACAAATTGGCCCCTAGTTTTCAAACGATCATAACTTTTTGCTCGTTAGTCCAAATTCAACGAAACCAACGCCCACGTCTTCGTTATGATCCCCTCTATCCGGAAAAACAACCCAAACATGTTTTTGAGAATTTTAAAATTTGAATTAGATCAGATTTGAATTCAAACTTCGTTTGATCATAACTTGAGTTTTGTAGCTCCGTTTGAGTTGATTCTTTTTGCAAATCAAAGCTCTTGACCTAAACCTTCTGATAAGGCCAAATTCATATAATTTTGGTACTGTTAGAAATTGTTTTATGTTGCAAGAGCTATTTGCTTGGTTTTGATGTTTTCCAAATCGACTTCTTCGATCTTTCTGATCTTTTGAGTGATTGCTTATGTGTGGTTACTATTGCTTGCTTACAATAGATTGACCGGAGTGTGATGAGTAGAGATATCAAGAGTTTTGAGTGCGAATCATCTTCATCAACATCGCAGGCAAGTTCACACTTTGATCATACCCTTTTCTACAACCCAGTTTTATTGCATTAGATCAATCCTCACACATTGCATGATTAGGATCTAATTAAATTGTGGGATGGGAAGTAGATGAGGTAGTACCTATTACCTGTTTATTATCAAACCTTTGGGAGTTACTTCTACGTTTGCTTATTATGCCATGCTATGCTAGTAGACGTGGATTGGGTGAGTGATATCCATGACAGATGTGAGATTGTTAATTAAGGGTTTATTTAAGGTGGCAACCTAATACACATTTGGGTGGATTGAGGCACCTGGGGTTACCAGGACTTGCCTGTTTTCTTTGGACCGCCACCCAGGCCCAAAGGGATCATGAGATTATTCATACTAGAAACTTCCGTGTGCAGCCACAAGCCATTATGGGCTCTGGCATAGTTGACTAAGTTGTGCGAACTCTTACACTGGTAGACTAGCAGATGTAGGGGATGTAGGTGGTACGGTCTACCCGATCGTAAGGTGCTAGCACTTCTGAAAGACTATGTCTCGGTCATCCGTTTCTCAAACACCATGTAGTGCGAGAAATCCAACGGAGGCGATCGAGTCTTGTGGGGAAAAGTGCGCAAACCTCTGCAGAGTGTATAAACTAATCATGATTAGCCGTGTCCCCGGTTATGGACATCTTGAGTATCTAGTTCTTGGATTATCCTGTTGATCTCATCACGTTACTGTAAATGAATATTGTTGGGTTTAATGATGTTACTTAATTGGGATTGAGAATGCTGTCAACCATTCTCAATGTTCAACAACCACCATGATAGTTAAATAAAAATTTATTCCTTTGCAGTAGGGAAAAATTGGCTTTTTGCAAAAACATTATAACCATAGAGCTTTTCCACCAGCCATATATGCATATAGTGATAGCCATTGTTCATCATTTTCTCTATGGTGTGAATTTGCCAGTACATTCAATGTACTGACCCGTTTCGGGCTGCAACGTCTCATGTTGCAGGATTATCTTACGACGAGTAAGTGATATGTTAGTGTTACGATTTCTACACTCAACTTTGCCGTTGGTGTTGATGGGAATCCACAACCTTGTTGCTTCCGCTATATGGATTGAGGTAATAGTATTTATGTTACTTTATACATGCGATTTACCTCTGTTATAAATCCTTCGAGTACTGTGTGTGTCAGCATACCGATCCAGGGATGACACTTAAGCACAGAGACTTGATCCATTCGGGTCGGGTCGCTACAAGATGGTATCCGAGCACATGTTGACTGTAGAACGTGACCCTAGAAACTGGCAAGCCCATAGCAAAGACTTTTCTCTACAACTTTCCCTTTCAAAAAGATCTTTTACCTCTCATCTCTTCTGAGCTTATTCAAAAATTCCCTTTAGTGAGACCGTACCTTTTTTCCCTTTTGACCACTCGAAGATTTGACTAATGAGACCACTCCAAGAAGTACAGGATATTAGACAAGTAAGACCATTCGGAATGAAGAGGATTTTACCATACATTATGATAATGGAAACTACAGCTGTGAAGACTCTGAAGACTAGGAGAATTGGAGGCTCTGAAGAATCCCCAGATTTGTATGACCTAGGAATGCTACCCTTATGGAACTTGGCAGATTATGGAAGTTGTCAATACCCGAGATCAAGGTGTATCGGAGAAAGACTGAAACAAGGAGTATGAGAACTCAAAGTTTTGTCAAAGAAACCCTAAGGCAGGAGATATCAACTGTGGAGAGATAGCTCATGGAAATGACAAGAGCAGAAACACGGTTATCCGTGATGTCATCACTCATTAATGCTATTGTCACCATGCTGAGTTAAGGATGCATGTCTTCAGAATGGATTTGATGGAAGAAGTCTGATGGAGCACCTATCAGCAAGAGATGAAGTTTTAACTTTAGATGGTGTATCACCAGGATCTAGAGTGTTACATCAAGAAGTTAAGATGGACATGCAGGAAGTTGTATTTGACGAGAAAGCATTTCGTGAAGAACTTAGGACCCAGAAGTTGAAGTAGCCAAACTGGAGGAGCAGAACCTCGAGATACCGGAGATTCGTCAGGAACTAAAGGACAGTAGGACATGGTTCATGCCAAGGATGTTGAAACCTAGAAGTTTGGAATGCAACTCCAGAAATATTGAAGGACGCCATGATAGACTTTGCGTCAATAGAGATGATCTGGCAAAAGAACTTGAGAAAGACAAGTATGGTCGGAAGAAGCCATTGGAGACATGAACAAGACTTGAAGAGTTTGGCAACGTTGACCATTAGAAGACCAAACCCCTGTTATATACCCACGTTAGATGTGATGATTGTGAGCTGTCATTTAATTGTTGTTTTCCGACAGCCACAATAAAATCTGTCTTTTCAAAACTTTTGTTTGTATTGTGTGCATCCCTCTTGATCTCTCTTATCTCACCCCAAAACCCATGGACCCAATAGAGGATGAATGGAGATGAGCTTGTATTTTCGGGACCAATGAGTCAATTGGAGACAGACCGATGGATTCGGAACATGGAGGATCATATGGAGAACAACTCTATAGTCGGAAAGGATATGGCCCAGCATGCTCTTCAATGCTTTGAAAGAGGTGCTGCTACTTGGTGGAGGATGTACCAAACCATCAATGGATGGCAAGGAGTAACCACTTGGAAAGAATTTAAGTTGACTTTGCTAAAGTCTCAGTTTGTGTCCCAGAAAATGAAGCCTTATGGAAAGGATATGAAGAAAACTTGTGCATGCAAGCTTTGTGGAGAAATAGGACACACCCATAAAGAACACAAGGATGAATGCCCGAATTGTGAAGAAAGTCACCCAGTTGAAGAATGCCCAACTAGGCAGATTACTTGTTTCTTGTGTGAAGATACTACCCACTATCCTACTCAGTGTCACATTTACCCCATGGTACGAAGAACCGTACAACAGAAGAAAGAAGTAAAGAAAGGAGACCTCATGGAAATTTTAGAAGAAGCTGTGATGAAGGAAGAGATGGAGGACACACCTAAAGAAGACCCGAGAAAACCCTACACTAAGTCTTGCTATTCATGTGGAGAAGAAGGACACATCTCCCAAAATTGTTTGAATGGGGATCTAGTAGAATTCCCGACAGAGGAAGTAGAATATGACCCACAGGAAATAGAAGCCATGAATGGCATGGAAAGGTCCAGGAAGAGAAGCAGATTGGATTCCAGGAAGAACCTGAGTCATATCACCTGTTACAGGTGCAAGGAGTCAGGGCACTACCTCAACAATTGCCCAAAAAGGAAACCTCGATACTTGTCAGAAGTAATATGTTTTAGTGGTAATGGAGCAGGGCACTTTGCCAGAGAATGCCCCAAGGAGAAGGAAACTTATGCTAGATAGTTGAGTTTGCAACAAAAAAATGGAGTAGTAGAAGTGAGAACATTTTCTTTTTATTGAGGTGTTGAGTTGAGACATGTAATGGAGAAGCGAGAGATTGTAATCATTTGAGAATGAATGAAGTAGCATCGTTGGTACTGATATGGATTTTATGAGTTGTTACCCTATGAAGAAGAATTTTGACCATTTTGAGGATATGAGAATATGGTCTATGGAAGATTTGTGCATTTTAAGTGTGGTAGTACCTTGTAAGAACCCTTGACCCCTGGGAAAGAAAAGGCTACACCACTGACTGGATTTCGAACAAAATGAATATGAGTTTTATCTCGATATGTGTGATACCCCAAGAGTATGTGGGATGAAGTTGGAGACCGTCAGTTGTTTGGAACAAATATGATCAAGGATTCAGAAGAGAATGTTAAGTTGATTCGAGATAGACTGAAGGTAGCTCAGTCCAGGCAGAAGAGTTATGTAGACTCAAAAAAACTCAAGGAGGTAGTCTATGAAATTGGAGACCGAGCATGTCTTCATGTGTTCCCTTTGCGAGGAGTTAAATGAATTGGAGTTAAGGTAAAGTTAGCCCCGAGATTTGTAGGACCATACCGAGTTTTGGAGCGTATGGGAGAAGTGGCCAACAAGTTGGAGTCACCCGAAGGACTGTCAGGAGTTCATGATGTGTTTCACATTTCCCAGTTGAAGAAGTGCCATGCAGAGATGGCCAATATTCCCCTGTAAGGACGCTTGACCCTGGAAAGGATAATGATGTTCCACGAAGTAGAGTATGGACTTCATAAGTATAAGTTTTTACCTCGGTATGTGGGAAATCCCACGAGGATGAAGAGATGAAGTAATATTGGATATAAAGGAGGTATGATGTTGGTAATATGGAGCAATGGCAACCCCATGACAAGTCTGAGTACTCACGTCTTGGTTTGGTGCCAATAGAAGGAAGGAAGACAGTACAATTGGATGGATTTAAGAATACTAGGAAGTTGGAACAATGATCAGTTGCCCGATGATAAGTTCAAGGACTACAAGTGATGAGATGGGCCATAACCCACAGGCCCCAGGACCTGCCAAGAAGCAAGCACATTCTTCCTGAAGGAAAAACCCTGAAAGAAGTTACAATTTTATCGACAGACGATCTTATAGGAGTTACGCAAAACCTGAGAGTTGTGAAGGAACGATAGATGGTTGTTTGGCTTGCAAAATCTATGGATTTATCCGAACTTGCTTCGTCGACAAGAGAAATTTTGCAATGCTTGTGAGGATGACCGAGTGTTAGAATGCGAGATTCGCTAAACCGTATACAAGGTAATGATTTGGGTGCGGGATGGATTGATCACCATACCGACTTACTCTTATTGTTCGCCTTGCTATATGGAATGGTAAATCTGAGTGACTTACCTATAGTAGAGAGACGACGATGAAAACCTTGTTTAAACCTTAGAATGGTATAGCAATTTTTTCCCTTGTACAAGGCAGCTTTGCCAACAGTAGGTTATACGGTGAGGATCAACCCAGACCCATTTCCTGCAGGAGAAACCATAAATGGTTGACCACCATGAGATATCGATAGTTGTTTAGTCTTGGCGCCAGACTGTCAGCTAAGAAGACCCAGTCTCGGAATAACCTTACCAAGATGAAAGGACAGAAGAATTGAGGAAAAGGTTATGCCACTACCGGAAGAGCCGGATAAGGAATTATCCTGAAGATCTGAGAAGACTGACACTGTCAAGAATAAGGATGGAGTATATGAGTATTGATGGAACAGTAACCATGCTTCTAAGGGTGGTAGCATCCCAGACCCCGGAGACGATTGATGGATTTTGAGAAGACCCCAAACCCTAACCATTTCTTGCTAGCCTCTCCGAATCTCGAGGACGAGATTCATTTTAAGGGTGGTAGGTTTGTAACATCCCAAAATTCTAAATTTTGGAATGTTATAATAAATAGATAGATTTGATTGATTGTTTGATTGATTGTCTGAAAGTGAGTGAATTTGAAACTTTTTGAAAGTTAAATGAGAGGGAATAAAAGGACTTTCACAAACTTTCATATTTGCTTTCTCATCTCCATGAATTCAAATTCTTTTCACCACAAAACCCTGGAGAGAAGATGGCATGACTTCTTCCATTTATTTAAATGACAAGGGGTGTTGAAAATATTTGAATTTCATTTGGAAAACATTTCCAAATTCTGAAACTTTATGCAACTCAATCATTTTCATGAGAGAAGATAAAATGACTTCTTCAAATTATATGAAATATGAGTTGGGAGTTTCAAAGAATTAAATTCAAAGTTCTTTTGAATTTATTTTCAATTTGGAGTTATTTGAGTTTTATTCAAATTATTTTTCTCCAAAAATAAAATATATGGAAATTAGGGTAACATGATTCCCTACAATAGAAAATTGGAGAAAAATTAATTTGAAATCATTTTGGTATTTTTAAAATGATTTTTGTTGGATTTTAATAGACCAGTAGCACTCTTTGAATTATTAGAATTTGTGGGTATTTTATGCTCGGAAAATGCTCATGTTGTAGAAAATCTTTTTCTGAAAATTTTGATATATTATATGCCTATATAATATTTTAATTATTTTGCTTTTATTATTTTATTTGTCTGGAAAATTATGTTAAAAAAAGACTTCCCTCACCAACTGGGCCGGCCCAGCTGGCCAGCGCTAGGCCAGCCCAGCCCGCTCCGCGTCGTCTCCCATCTCGCGGGGGAGACCGCCGGCCGCACGCCTCCCTAGCGCCGACCTCGGCGTCCGTGCCCGCTCCGGCCTCCTCTACCCCCTCGCCCAAGCCGCCCTCTCCTCCCCTCCCCTATAAAGCCGCCGCCGCCTGGCCTTTCTCTCTCCGCTCGCCGCCCCGCGCCGCATCTCGCGCCCCGCCGGGTCTGCGCTACCGCCTCGCCGCTGCACGCCGCCGCCCAGCGCCGCTCGCTGCTGCC
>NC_057809.1:401342197-401358543 GCF_018294505.1 Triticum aestivum
GGAGCCCTCCACCAGCACCGCCGCCTTGCCCGCACCGCCGCCGCCCGCTGCTGCCTACTGCCGTGCCACCGCTCACTGCCACCGGAGAACGCCGCTGCTGCCGGATCGGCCGTCGCCGCCGGCGAACCTCCGACAACCGCAAATTAAACCGCCGGTAAACCGCCGACCCGCCGGTTCATCTCGGTTTATTTGTTTTTGGTCCGGTTTTCTCTTACAACCGAATGGTTTTCTTTTAGATGGAATCTATTTAGCGAACGCTCGCTGGTTTAGGTTTTTTTAGCGAACGGTTTTCGTCCGTTAGCGTTCGGTAACGAACGTTCGTAATTCAGTCTTTTTCTTTTTCTATTTTATTTCTGCCAGGGACCCGTCTGTGATTAGAATTTTACAGATTGGCCCCTAGGTTTCAAACGATCATAACTTTTTGCTCGTTAGTCCAAATTCAACGAAACCAACGCCCACGTCTTCGTTATGATCCCCTCTATCCAGATAAACAACCCAAACATGTTCTTGAAAACTTTAAAATTTGAATTAGATCAGATTTGAATTCAAACTTCGTTTGATCATAACTTGAGTTTCGTAGCTCCGTTTGAGTTGATTCTTTTTGCAAATCAAAGCTCTTGACCTAAACCTTTTGATAAGGCCAAATTCATATAATTTTGGTACTGTTAGAAATTGTTTTATGTTGCAAGAGCTATTTGCTTGGTTTTGGTGTTTTCCAAATCGACTTCTTCGATCTTTCTGATCTTTTGAGTGATTGCTTATGTGTGGTTACTATTGCTTGCTTACGATAGATTGACCGGAGTGTGACGAGTAGAGCTATCAAGAGTTTTGAGTGCGAATCATCTTCATCAACATTGCAGGCAAGTTCACACTTTGATCATACCCTTTTCTACAACCCAGTTTTATTGCATTAGATCAATCCTCACACATTGCATGATTAGGATCTAATTAAATTGTGGGATGGGAAGTAGATGAGGTAGTACCTATTACCTGTTTATTATCAAACCTTTGGGAGTTACTTCTACGTTTTCTTATTATGCCATGCTATGCTAGTAGACGTGGATTGGGTGAGTGATATCCATGACAGATGTGAGATTGTTAATTAAGGGTTTATTTAAGGTGGCAACCTAATACACATCTGGGTGGATTGAGGCACCTAGGGTTACCAGGACTTGCCTGTTTTCTTTGGACCGCCACCCAGGCCCAAAGGGATCATGAGATTATTCATACTAGAAACTTTCGTGTGCAGCCACAAGCCATTATGGGCTCTGGCATATTTGACTAAGTTGTGCGAACTCTTACAGTGGTAGACTAGCAGATGTAGGGGATGTAGGTGGTACGGTCTACCCGATCGTAAGGTGCTAGCGCTTCTGAAAGACTATGTCTCGGTCATCCGTTTCTCAAACACCATGTAGTGCGAGAAATCCAACGGAGGCGATCGAGTCTTGTGGGGAAAAGTGCGCAAACCTCTGCAGAGTGTATAAACTAATCATGATTAGCCGTGTCCCCGGTTATGGACATCTTGAGTATCTAGTTCTTGGATTATCCTGTTGATCTCATCACGTTACTTTAAATGAATATTGTTGGGTTTAATGATGTTACTTAATTGGGATTGAGAATGCTGTCAACCATTCTCAATGTTCAACAACCACCATGATAGTTAAATAAAAATTTATTCCTTTGCAGTAGGGAAAAATTGGCTTTTTGCAAAAACATTATAACCATAGAGCTTTTCCACCAGCCATATATGCATATAGTGATAGCCATTGTTCATCATTTTCTCTATGGTGTGAATTTGCCAGTACATTCAATGTACTGACCCGTTTCGGGCTGCAACGTCTCATGTTGCAGGATTATCTTACGACGAGTAAGTGATACGTTAGGGTTATGATTTATACACTCAACTTTGCCGTTGGTGTTGATGGGAATCCACAACCTTGTTGCTTCCGCTATATGGATTGAGGTAATAGTATTTACGTTACTTTATACATGTGATTTACCTCTGTTATAAATCCTTCGAGTACTGTGTGTGTCAGCATACCGATCTAGGGATGACACTTAAGCACAGAGACTTGATCCATTCGGGTCAGGTTGCTACATTGGTGAAACCACTTACGTTTGCAAGAGGAATTGTAGACTTCACAAACAAATTTGTCTTTCAGTCTGTACTGAATGTTGGCCAAGAGAAGCATCCATGTTAGTGGGAAGAACAGATGTTTTTTCTAGATCTTTGCTTTTGGAGCTACATATTTGTATATGATCTGTGAATCATTGAGATGCATTAACATGTTGATCTTATGTATGGGAATCGTACTAGTTAGTGTTAGTTGCGATGCAAGATCCGAAGTGGCTGATCTTTGCTTTTGGAGCTACATATTTGTATATGATCTGTGAATCATTGAAATGCATTAATAGTTACTTATTTCTGTTCGCTCAGTGTTTACAAGTTACTAATCGATCACTAGCTAGCCTACAAATGCGCTCTCGGCAGTTTTATTTGCGGCGCAAGATGCAAAGTGGCAGTTTTTTGAATAAAAATGCCTACCTCTGAAGAAACTGACAACCTACACTAACGATCCTACACGGATAAAAATGCCTACCTCTGAAGAAACTGACAAGCTACACTATTGATCCTACATGGATAAATAGCGGATCACGCACGTACTACCTCCTTTCCGGTTTGCAGGGCTCAATTCAAGAAATGACCCACTCGATCCTACACGAATAAATAGCGGATCACGCATGTACTAGTACCTCATTTCTAGTTTGCAGGGCTTAATTCAAACCTCTCACCAACCAAGATACTCCCTCCATCCGGGTTTATTAGTCCCGTGAGCAAAGCAGCAAGACCAAGGCATGGCAATAATTAACGGCATGCAGAAGTTTAAGCCTAATTAATTCCAGCAATTTGAGTGGCTGCATGTGTGCCCTCGGCTGCGACTCGTTGCATGCTGCTTCGCGTACTGCCTGCGAGCGATTCTGAGTGCCTGCATGCAGCCGGCCATAATTAAGGCAGCTAACTGATGCGAAAAAAGATACGCTTTAATTGTTGCGGGCTTTTTAAATCCGTGGAATCATTATTGACAAGGAGGGAGATGATTCGAGTGCACTCGTTTAACCGCCATGCCGGCGTGCGACCCAGACGGGACGGGACGACACAGTCATAATTTCAGTTTCTCTAGTTTTCCACGGTAAGCTAGCGCGCTAAGCCATTATGCATTAAATTCCGATGACCATCGCGCTACCTTCCGCCTATAAGTACTATTTCCCGGCCTTCTCCGGTGCCACCGTGACCCAACTCACCATATCCTCATAAGCCCCCACCGGCCCGACGTCGCTCGCCATGTCCGCCATGCCCCCGCCCGTCCGCGGTAGGCGACGTCGGAGGCGGTCACCGCCGGAACTAGTGTTCGGGTTTTCACTGGAAGGAAGACGGAGGGAGGAGGCATTCTATCTGTCTTTAGATGGCAATGCGGCGATCGAGGAGTTATTGGAGCGCAACCGCATGGCGGAGGAGCAGGAGTTGTTGGAGCGCGACCGCCTGGCGGAGGAGCAGTGTATCTCCGATTTGCGCCGCCGGTGGGACATGGAGCAGCAGCACACCGACGCTCTGAGTTGCGAGCAGAGCGCTCGCAACTGGGCCGACTACGTGGAGGCCGGTGCCCGGCAAATAGCCCTGGAAGCTGTCAGGCACACACGCGTTCGCGACGCCAAGTTTTACTACCAGCTCGTCAAGTGGGTTTCCTGCTTGGAAGCCGAAGCTTCAGTGGACCACGCCGGCATGGAAAGGGCCAACGCGTGCGAGCAACGCGCCCTATCGCACCTCTTGCAAGTCCGAGGCGAGGCGCACGATGTTGGTGCCGACGTTTAGCGTGTACCACAGATGGCGGCCGGCATCGTCTAGTTAGCTAAGAGTAAGTTAGTACTTGTACGCTACTAGAGTATTAGTGGGAGTAGATAGTTAACTTGGCTATGATGGTTGTCAACGTGGAATTTCAGTACTCTATATGTGGATCAGACCTGTTACTTTGCTCTGAATGTTGAACTTTCTGTTTGAACGTATGGAATGGGTTGTTATTTTTTTAAATGGGTTGTATTTGTCCTCCACGGGTTTAGAGGCTGACTTGTGGGCCTAGCAAGTTGATGCATACACAATCAGGAGATGATTGTACATGGAGAGGATGACTGCAGGGACCCGCCAAGGTCATGGCAGTACGCAAGCAAGTGCCTCCTTATTTCAAGCCAATAAAAAATGGCTCCTCCTAGTGGATTTCTGACATCTAGGTCCCATGCCATTGTCAACGTAGTCAATAAACGAGAGAATTGCACAACGAGCGGCTGACACCAGGGATCCAACAGCTCGCCCAGTTATTTTTGTTTTGGGTTAATTCGATAAATGCCACTCCAAATCTGGTGTATCCGAGAAATGCCACTGCAATTTCCAAACTTTGAAAAATGCCATTTCTAGTGGCATTTTTCAAAGTATGGAGTGGTGTTTTTCAAAGTTTGCAAACTGCAGTGGCGTTTTTCAAAGTTTGCAAAAATTGCAGCAGCATTTTTCAAAGTTTGGAAATTGCAGTGGCATTTTTATGAATCGCCATAATTGGAGTGGCATTTATCTAATTTGTTTTTGAGACAGAAGCAGGGTGTCAACTGGGCCGTGCGGGACACTCTGGCCTGTCTGGACAGCCTTTTCTTTTATGTTTACCACAGACCAGCCCAGTAATTTTTTTTCTTTCTGAAAATGGCTAGCCCAGTGTTTTTGTGATTTGTCAAGTAAGTCGCTTTATCAGGCCTGTTGGGCTGCAAATCTTTCAAGACGAGGAGAGCTTCATTCGGCTGGCCGAGAAAATGGCCTATCAGTAATGAGAAATGGGTTGTACATTTTTAAAACACATCAACCCAGCAATTAGTTTCAAATATCTTTTTTTTCATTTCGTGATTTTAAATTGCATTGATTTTTATGCATGGACAATTTATTGGATTTTATATTGATATACATTTATTTTTAAAATCAGTCTGAATGTGACTCGAAATTTCGGGATTAAAAATAGTTCAGACCGCACCGACATATGCAATATTTCGTATATTTTTTTAACCGTGGCCACAATATGGGCTGTAATGCTAACAAAAAGAATATGGGCTCCAAAAAACCCATAAGAATTAGCAAATGGGTTGTAAATTATTTGAAATAATGGCAGATGGGTTGTATGTTGTTTTCCACAGATTTGAGGCTTTCCACAGATGGCCTGTATACTGTTGGATGTCCATCCAACGTCCATCGTGCTTCTTCAATCTCTGCTCTTCCTGCTCCAGCCGCTCAAACAAGCGCCGGCGGGACTGCCTGCTCCCTCCTCCCCGCGGCCGGCTGTGCTGCCGCGTAGGCCTCACCGCCCCACCGTACTCCCATCGCTGGCCTTGCCATCCCTCTACTCACCCACACCTGCTGTTATTCTCCGGTGACGGCAGACGAACCAGTAAACCCTCGTACAGTCGTACTCCCCTCCTCATGGGAAACAAAAACAACTGCCAAGTCTTCCCTGCCTCCGTGTTGTTCCCTTCCTAGGCCTCACTGTCGTCCACCGCCCTGGTGCTCTCGGCGTGGCGTGGTCAACGTGGTCAACGACCGACATGCATCTGAAGTGGACTGTACATGGAGAGGCTGACAGCTGGGTCCACGGCCACACGCAAGGAAATGCCTCCTTATTACGCGCAAAATAATGATTCCTCCACCTTACATCTGGGACCCACCGAAAGGGCCTCTGTATTTCGCGAAAAAAACGTTACCGCCACTGACAGCTCCGACCCACCAGCTATATCTTCGCATGCAAGGAAGTGCCTCCTTATTACGCACAAAAAAATGAATACTCCCCCTGCTAGCTGGGACCCAATATAGTGGGACTACTAAGTTGACGGGGATGAAGGGCTTTGTCAACTTAGTCAATATGCACGATTCTAGCTCGACTGACCGTACGATGTCCATCCAACGGCTGTAGTGCTTCTTCAACCTCTGGTCTTCCTGCTCCAGCCGCCCAAAGCAGCGCCGGTCGTGCCGCCTGCTCCTGCCTCCCATGGCCGGCTGTGCTGCCGCGGAGGCCTCACCGCCCCCATACTACTCCCACCGCTGGCCAGGCCATCCCTCCACTCCACTCACCCACACCCCCTGTTATTCTGCGGCGACGGCAGCGCAGCCGAACCAGTGAACCCTCGTACTCCTCCGCATGGGCATCCACTGCCGCGTCTTCCCCGGCTCCGCGTCGTCCCCTTCCTAGGCCTTACCGTCATCCACCACCGTGGTGCTCTCGGCGTGGCAAGGTCAATGTGCTCAACGACCGAATTCCATCGGAAGAATACTGTACGTGGAGAGGCTGACAGTTGGGTCCACGGCAGCCGCAAGGAAGTGCCTCCTTATTATGCGGAAAATAATTATTCCTCCACCTGATAGCAGGGACCCACTGGACGCCCACCAGTATTTAGCGAAAAAAACATTTGCCCCTGACTGCCGGGACCCACTCGACGGGCCACTGTATTTTGTGAAAAAATGTTCCCCCTGCTGTCAGCTCGGACCCACCGGAAGTGCCTCCTTATTACGCACAAAAAAAATGAATACCCCTGCTAGCTGGGACCCACCTTGGTGGGAGGCTGACTTGTGGGCCTACTAAGTTGACGGGGATGGAGGGCTTTGTCAACTTAGTCAATATAAACGATTCTAGCTCTAGTGACCGTAAGATGTCCATCCAACGGCCATAGTGCTTCTTCAACCTCTGGTCTTCTTGCTCCAGCCGCCCAAAGCAGCGCCGGTCGTACCGCATGCTCCTGCCTCCCGTGGCCGGATGTGCTGCCGCTGTCGGTGTCAAAACCGGCGGATCTCGGGTAGGGGGTCCCGAACTGTGCGTCTAAGGCGGATGGTAACAGGAGGCAGGGGACACGATGTTTTACCCAGGTTCGGGCCCTCTTGATGGAGGTAAAACCCTACGTCCTGCTTGATTTATTCTTGATGATATGAGTATTACAAGAGTCGATCTACCATGAGATCGGAGAGGCTAAACCCTAGAAGCTAGCCTATGGTATGATTGTATGTGTTGTCCTACGGACTAAAACCCTCCGGTTTATATAGACACCGGAGGGGGCTAGGGTTACACAAGGTCGGTTACAAAGGAGGAGATATCCATATCCGTACTACCTAGCTTGCCTTCCACGCCAAGTAGAGTCCTATTCAGACACGGGACGGAGTCTTCAATCTTGTATCTTCATAGTCCAACAGTCCGGCCAAAGATATAGTCCGGCTTTCCAGAGACCCCCTAATCCAGGACTCCCTCAGTAGCCCCTGAACCAGGCTTCAATGACGATGAGTCTGGCGCACAGTGTTGTCTTCAGAATTGCAAGGCGGGTTCCTCCTCCGGATACACCACAGAAGATCTTGAATAAAAGGATAGTGTCCGACCCTGCAAAATAAGTTCCACATACCATCGTAGAGAGAATACTATTTCCACAAATCTAATCTGCTGACATGTTTTGGCAACATGACATCATGCCATGGCTCGGTGATTATTCAAAGCAGAGATCGTGTCCCCCTTATTAGGGATTCTCATCAATACGGGCATGGGTAACCCAACCGCGCCATCAATTACGGTGCTTGGGGGATAAGCGAGTTTTACCAGGCTAGTGGGGGCGCATAATTTCGACCGCCCTTATAAAGTGATAAGGTTTAACCTTTTTCTACCCACGCCTTCTTCCTCCTTGCTCATCCATTCTCGCGCACTCGAGCTCCAACGCCCAAGTCCACATCCTTCTCCTCAACCTTCTCCAAAAATGTTTGGAGCGGGAGGCAAGTGGATGGCTTCCTCCGTTACGGAGGGACACATCAAGAAGCTGCGCGGAGCCGGATACTTAGCCGCGAATATCGCGCATCGGCTGCCCGCTGCAGGGCAGATCGTCCCTACCCCGGAACCTCACGAGAGGGTAGTCTTCCTCCACCACTTCCTCCGCGGACTGGGGTTTCCCCTCCATCCATTCGTCTGTGGTCTTATGTTCTACTACGGGCTGGACTTTCATGATCTAGCCCCGAACTTCATCCTCAATATTTCGGCGTTCATCGTCGTGTGTGAGGCTTTCCTCTGCATCCGGCCCCACTTCAGCCTATGGCTGAAGACCTTCAATATCAAGCCGAAGGTGGTGGGAGGCCAACAAGCAGAATGCGGCAGAGCCATGGTGGGCAAGATGCCCAATGTTATATGGCTTGAAGGCTCCTTAGTGGAGACCATAAAGGGGTGGCAATCGGCGTGGTTCTACATCACCGAGCCGCGTGACACCAACTAGGTGGCGGCCCCCGAGTTTCGATCCGGAATCCCCACGCGGCTCGCCTCCTAGAAAGAGAAGGGCCTGTCCTGGGGTTCATCGGTGGAGCTGGACGGACTCCAAAAATGTATCCGGAATATGGCAAGCAAGAAGCTCAAGCTTGTCAACATAGTCCAGGTCATGCTCTTCCACCGGATCCTCCCGTGTCAGCAATGGGATTTCAACCTATGGGAGTTCGACCCGGCCCGACACCAGACTCTCATCAAGCTCTTCGACACGACGCACAAAGACGTCTGGAGGGTGCTGTTCAAGGGCGCCGAGGTCCCTCCCTCTCTCACCGAGGACCGCGGGCTAAGCGCGAAGCGCCCTGCGAATCTGGTAAGTTTTGTACATCTGGTAGGATTTTTACTTCCCATATCTTAACCATAAGCGGGGTCTGAGCTCCCATGCCTTTGACAGGACTGGGTGAAGGCATCGGAGCAGATCGACTGCTCGACCCCTCTGCCCGAAGACACTGCGGACGCTCTCCTGATGGAGATACTGACTCCGGCTCCTTACAAGGTGCCGGAGAAGACCAAGAAGGCCAAGGGAACCCGAAAGAGTTCCCGGCGCCAGGTGATATCGGACTCATCCTCTGGTGACTCCGCGACACACTCCTCCCCCGAAGACGAGGAGTAAGATGAACATGCTCCCCCTCCAGTCGGGGGAGACAAGAAAAGGAAGGCCGCCCCAACCAGGGGGGCGAAGGGTCCAAGAAGGGGAGGACTCTCCTTCCGGACTACTCCACCACCGCCGCCGAAGGCGAAGACAGGTGGTTGCTCAGGGCCAAGCCCATGGCGAAGTCGTAAGTATTCGGATACCAGAGTAACTCATAGCATACCTTTGTCGCACTGCCTCTCCTAACGCCGAATATGATTATGCAGACCGCCCCAAGCCCGTATCGACGTATATTCGTCAGACGGCTCCTTGGACTCGTCGGATATGGATAGCGATCCACTTTCGACCGCCACCTCCCCTTGCCCTATGGACAATGCCGAGGTATTGTCTCAAGAGGCATCGGGTCAAGGGGAGACAGTCCCGAAGGCGCCTCAAAGCGACCTTCCGAACTCCGGGAGCAGAAGGAGTAAGGCTCCCGAGGGCTCCGAGTTCGGCCTTCAGCCGAACACTACGCCGGAACCTCCAGTGGTTCCGGACTCGGGCAGGCGGCCTCCTTCCAAAAGGGGCAAGACGCCTGTGCCGGTGACCTCTGTCCATCCAGGGGCACCGGACAACCTGCTGGGAGTGCTTCTCAGCGCTTCCATCGACGAAGAGCACCGCACTATTATGAGTGCGGTGATCTAGAAGGTTCGGTCCGCCAAGAGCGGACTGACTGAAGCCTGTGCCAGCCTCCTAACAGGCTTTGAGGTAAGTATTTGAAATGTACAAAAAATATTACCGCATAGACAGTAGCCCCTGATGCTCTGTTTGGTGTTCAAAAAGAAAAGCCGAATAGAGGATCAACTAATATCTGCAGGAGTCTAATATAAGTATGTCTATATGCGTATGCAGGCTTCGCTGCTGACCTCTGTCGCACTGACCGCGGAGGTCGCCGTACTGAAGCAGGACCTCGAAGGGTCCAAGAAAGAGCTCGGCCTTGCCAAAAGGCATCTCGAGGAGAACAAAGGTAAGTAATACCTAGTCTATAGATATGTATATATACAAAAAGGATGCGATTGCAAAATGACTGGATCATCTTTAATTTGCCAGGGGCCATGACCGAAGTGGCAACCCTGAAGCAAGCACTATCCGAGGCCGAAAACAAAGCGGCCCAGGAGCGCACCGAGCGGGAAAAACAAGAGGCACGGGTGGGCGAGGTGCAGCAAGAGCTCCATGCTCTCATGACGAAGCACGAGGCGTTGGAGCTTGGCTTGAAGACGCGAGAGTCCGAGCTTGCCGCGACCCTTGAGAGTGCAAAGAGTGCCAAGGCTGAAGCCCAAAAAGCCCTTCAGGAGATTGATGCGATGAAGAAGATAGCGGCATGTGAAAGTAAATTACTTGTTACTTACTCAAGTCCGGAGCTCTCCAGGAGCATTCGCAGATTTTCCCCGCAACGTGTCAGATGTCGCACAGTTTTACCAGGCCGAGGAGGGAAGCTCAACGGAGAAGCTGTTCTGGTCTCAGTATACTGGGACCGAACACCCGATGCCTCTGAGCGACCAGCTTAAGCAACTGGTCTAGCTGCACAAGGCATCCGAACAGGCTATGAAGGGCTTTATAGTCCGGATGTGGCCTGGTGACGCCCTTCCCAATAGCTACTTCGGCCTGGTGAGGCGGCTTGTGGATGCCTGCCCACGGCTGGAAGTCATCAGGCGGTCCATTTGCATCGAAGGTGCACGCCGGGCTTTTGCTCGTGCGAAGGTGCACTGGGCTAAACTGGACGTCGTGAAGCTGGTGAAGGAAGGGCCACCGCAGGGCAAGGAGCATCGCCACCCCAAGATGTACTATGAGGGTGTCCTGAAGGGTTCCCGTCTTCTAGCGGACGAGTGTGTGAAAGATGTAATATTTGAATAAACTTGCTCGTGTAATCCTATATTATGAATTTAAGATATTACCTTCTGTTCGGCTGTTTATCAAATCTGAGAGATGGCTAGTCATTGGATTTTGCCCCCGCACTACGAGTGCTGGGGTGTTCGGGATAAACCTGAGCACTCTTGTTCCCATTTTTGGGTCCTACGAGGGAGGTGCTCAGCACAATGAACAAGGCAATCGGACTATAATGCGTTATCACTCTCACTTAGCCATAGAATTATATAATTTTAAATTTCGGCGAAGCCCCTAGTATTCGGAAGGCCGAATTCGGGGCGCTATACATGCCTTAAGCCGGACAGGGTCGACTCCTCGCTCTAAGCGGCATAAGTCTTTAGGGACTTGAAACCTCTCGAACAGCGACCAGTCTCTCGCCTTATCATGACAGTCAGTTTTAGCTTTCTCTACTGAGGTGCTTAGCCCAGCAGATCCAGGGCACAATCGCAATAGTTCTCCCAGTGCTACCTTAGCCGATATAGCGGAACGTAAGGTACCAAAACATGGGAGCCGGGCAAACCCAACTATTGACCCAAGACATGATTCGGAGCTGATGCATATAATGCTATAAGTTTGGGGTGCCACATTATCGAAAGTGTTCGGACTTCTCACGCCGTATTATGGGGTATGCTTAAGCCCCTAGCGTATTGGCCGTACCAGAGTGTACGGGTGCTAGATGTCATGAATGAACATATATATATATATATATATATATATATATATATAAAGGAAGAATGCAATAATAGTCTTAATGATATGCATTGTTTATTCAAAAAGGTGCGTTAGAGCAGAATGATACAAGTAGTGTGATAAGCAAAGAGTAGGACTATTTGACATGTCCCTTCCAAGGGCGAGCTGAGGAATAGTATTAAAGCAAGTATTTCACTCGTTATCGTAATCCACCTGGGAGTTCTGTGGTGTGACATAGCTTTCTGCCTCCTTGGTTGCTGCATCATGTGTTCGGCAATCATGCTGCCGGACAGGGTTTCTAGAGATTAATGTCTTGAAAAAGAAAAATAACAAAGCGGGAAGCCCCTAGTGCAGTTTAAGCCACGTCTTGGAGTGTGCCGTAGTCGTGCCCCCCTTCCCACCTGTGCTCATGGTATTTTTAATGCGTAATTATGTACGCGTGGCACGGACTTCGCCGTTTGGCTGGGACCGGGGTGGGGGCCGCATTGCTATGCGAGCTCGGAACGTGCCAGGAGGTCCTGTTGCCGATTACTCCGGGCACGCTTGAAGGTGTCCGGGTCCTTAATCGCCGAACTAGTGGATTGCCTTAAGAGGCTGCTTTGCTCTTCTGCTGCGAGGGCTGCAGTGTGCTCCTCCATGTGGAGAGAGCGCTCTGTGTGTTCCATTGACTGTGATGACCCCCCGAGGTCCTGGCATCTTGAGCTTGAGATCTGCATAATGTGGTACCGCATTGAATCTCACAAATGCGGTTCGCCCAAGCAGTGCATGGTAGCCACTGCGCAACGGGACTATGTCGAAGATTAACTCTTCACTTCGGAAGTTATCCGGGATCCGAAGACCACTTCCAGTGTGACTGAGCCTGTGCAATGGGCCTCTACACCAGGTATGACGCCTTTAAAGGTCGTTTTTGTGGGTTTGATCCTTGAGGGGTCTATACCCATTTTGCGCATTGTGTCCTGATAAAGCAGGTTCAGGCTGCTGCCGCCATCCATAAGGACTCGAGTGAGGTGAAATCCGTCAATGATTGGGTCTAGGACCAATGTGGCAAATCCGCCATGACGGATACTAGTGGGGTGGTCCCTGTGATCAAAGGTGATCGGACAGGAGGACCATGGGTTGAACTTTGGGGCAACTGGCTCCAACGCATATACATCCCTGAGCGCACGCTTCCGCTCCCTCTTAGGGATGTGGGTTGCGTATATCATGTTCACCGTCCACACTTGTGGGGGGAACCTCTTCTGTCCTCCGGTGTTCGACTGCCGGGGCTCCTCCTCATCATTGCTATGTGACCCCTTATCTTTGTTTTCGGCATTTAACTTGCCGGCCTGCTTGAACAACCAACAATCCCTGTTGGTGTGGTTGGCTGGCTTGTCGGGGGTGCCGTGTATTTGACACGAGCGATCGAGTATACGGTCCAAACTGGACGGGCCCGGAGTGCTTCTTTTGAATGGCTTTTTCCGCTGGCCGGGTTTAGAGCCTTTGAATCCGGCATTGACTGTCGTATCCTCGATATTTTCGCTGTTAATGAGGCGCTTATGTTTGTTGGGACATGACCTGCCATTGCCGTCCTTGGTATCCGAAGTGGCATGGTTCTTTGATATGTTATTGCTGCGTGCCAACCAACTATCCTCTCCCGCACAAAATCGGGTCATGAGTGTCATGAGGGCTGCCATAGACTTTGGCTTTTCCTGGCCAAGGTGCCGGGCGAGCCATTCGTCAAGAATGTTGTGCTTAAAAGCTGCTAGGTCCTCTGCATCCGGACAGTTGACGATTTGATTTTTCTTTGTTAGGAACCGTGTCCAGAATTGCCTGGACGATTCTTCTGGCTGCTGAATTCTGTGGCTCAAGTCATCGGCATCTGGTGGTCGCACATAAGTGCCCTGAAAGTTGTCGAGGAATGCGGCTTCCAGATCTTCCCAACAGCCAATGGACTCTGCTGGCAAGCTGTTGAGCCAATGTCGAGCTGGTCCTTTGAGTTTGAGTGGGAGGTATTTGATGGCATGTAGGTCGTCACCGCGGGCCATGTGGATGTGCAGGAGGAAATCCTTGATCCATACCGCAGGGTCTGTTGTGCCGTCGTATGATTCTATATTTACGGGTTTGAAACCCTCTGGGATTTGATGATCCATTACTTCGTCTGTGACGCATAAGGGGTGTGCGGCGCCTCTGTACTGGGCTATATCGCGACGCAGCTCAAATGAGTCTTGCCCGCTATGTTTGGCCCGACCGGACTTACTTTTACTGTATCCGGCGTGACGATTATCGTCTCGCATAGTGGCGCGCCCTCATGATCCATAGATCGATCTTGCATGTTTTGCTTTGTCCTCCAATACGTCTCGCAGGTCTGGCATATTTCCCCATGTCTTTTTAATTGAATGGCGTCGGGGTGCGGGCTGAGCTTTGGCTGGAATGCCTCTTTGTCGCGGCCACGAGGTGGCCGATAAGCCGCGTCATACGCCAGGGATGTAGGTTTTGGTGCTTCCTCCTCCAGTCGGGGTAGCAACCTGCACTTTGGGTAACTCCTGGAGGGGCGTTCGAGTTTATATTCCTCGGCCTCCAGGACTTCAGTACATCGGTCAGCTAGCAAATCTTGATCAGCGTGAAGCTGCTGCTGCTTTTTCTTAAGGCTATTTGCCGTGGCCATAAGCCGGCACTTGAAGCGCTCTTGTTCGACGGGATCCTCTGGCACGACGAATTCGTCATCGTCGAGGCTTGCCTCGTCTTCGGAGGGAGGCATGTAATTATCATTCTCCGCCTCTCCATCTGCCGCTCTCTTAGGAGGGTTGGCTTCTCCATCCTCCTGCTCTAAATCTTGCTGGAGGGGATTGTTGTTGTCTTCGGCACTGTCCGGAGTGCTATTATCTTCGGTGCCGGTATCACCGCTTTTGACTTGGCGGGACTTAGAGCGGCGCCGCTGACGCTGGCGCTTGGGTTGCTTCTTGGAGGGGTCATCCTCCGCTGTCCTGTCGCTATTGCCTTATTTAGGTGTGTCCACCATGTATATGTCATACGATGAGGTGGCTGTCCAGTGCCCTGTGGGCAGTGGTTCCTCTTCGCCTCCCGCATCGTCGTCCATACCGTCGATGTCTTCGGAGTCGAAGTCGAGCATGTCAGTTAAGTCATCGACAGTGGCTACTAAGTGGGTGGTGGGTGGGCGGCGAATTTCTTCGTCATTCGCATCCCAATCCTACCAGACATAGTTTGGCCAGGACTCTCCTGACAAGGAGAGAGACCTTAATGAGTTCAGTATGTCGCCAAAGGGCGAGTGCTGAAAAATATCCGCGGAGGTAAACTCCATGATCGGCGCCCAGCCGGATTCAATAGGCACGGGCGCAGGCGGTACGGAGTCCGTGGCTAGAGAAGGATCCAGCAGTTTGGCAACACGGCTCTCATGAAGGGTAAGGACGATATTCGGCTCGATCGCCGCTGAGGATACGGCTTCCGTGGCAGCGTCTATCCACCCGTCCATGGATGGCGTGACTGGTTCCGAATTGAGGGTCGAAGCAGTCACCGGTGCGATATCCTGAACACTGTCCGACGACGGAGCTAAATCATGCTCATCGAGACCGTGCAGCGCACCTGGCAGGGGTTCGAATCCGTCGAAGATCAAGTCTCCGCGGATATCGGCCGTGTAGTTTTAAGCTTCCAAACCTGACCTGGTGGCCAGGGGCGTAACTTTCAATCTGCTCCAGATGGCCAAGCGAGTTGGCCCGCAGTGCGAAGCCGCCGAATACGAAGATCTGTCCGGGGAGAAAAGTCTCACCCTGGACTGCATCTCTATCGATGATTGAAGGAGCCATCAAGCCTAATGGCGATGACACATAGGAACTCTCAATGAAAGCACCAATGTCGGTGTCAAAACCGGCGGATCTCGGGTAGGGGGTCCCGAACTGTGCGTCTAAGGCGGATGGTAACAGGAGGCAGGGGACATGATGTTTTACCCAGGTTCGGGCCCTCTTGATGGAGGTAAAACCCTACATCCTGCTTGATTTATTCTTGATGATATGAGTATTACAAGAGTCGATCTACCATGAGATCGGAGAGGCTAAACCCTAGAAGCTAGCCTATGGTATGATTGTATGTGTTGTCCTACAGACTAAAACCCTCCGGTTTATATAGACACCGGAGGGGGATAGGGTTACACAAGGTCGGTTACAAAGGAGGAGATATCCATATTCGTACTTCCTAGCTTGCCTTCCACGCCAAGTAGAGTCCTATCCGGACATGGGACGAAGTCTTCAATCTTGTATCTTCATAGTCCGACAGTTCGGCCAAAGATATAGTCCGGCTGTCCGGAGACCCCCTAATCCAGGACTCCCTCAGCCGCGGAGGCCTCACCGCCCCCTACTATTCCCACCGCTGGCCAGGCCCTGCGGCGACGGAAGCCTCACACCGCAGCCGAACCAGTGAACCCTCATACTCCTCTCCGCGTGGGCTTCCACTGCCGCGTCTTCCCCGGCTCCGCGTCGTCCCCTTCCTAGGCCTCGCCCTCGTCCACCGCCCTGGTGCTCTCGGCGCGGCGTGGTCAACGTGGTCAAGGAACGACTTCCATCGGATGTGGACTGTACGTGGAGAGGCTGACAGCTGGGTCCACGGCCGCAGCAAGGAAGTGCCTCCTTATTACGCGGAAAATAATGATTCCTCCACCCGACAGCTGGGACCCATCGGACGGGCCATTGTATTTCGCGAAAAAAAACATTTCCCCCTGACTGCTAGGACCCACAAGCTACATCTTCGCACGCAAGGAAGTGCGTCTGGGCAAAAAAAACGATTTGCCCCCCTGACTGTTGGGACCC
>NC_057809.1:401358773-401359815 GCF_018294505.1 Triticum aestivum
CGTCCGGGCAAAAAAAAAAAAGATTCGCCCCCCTGACTGCTGGGACCCACCAGCTACATCTTCGCACGCAAGGAAGTGCCTGATAGTCGGGACCCACCTGGTCGAAGCGTATGTAGCGTTGTCATTCTGGTCGCGAACGTGTGCGTACATATATACTGGTGGATGTAGAGGCGCGCACGTGTCGTAGTAGAGGCGCGCACGTAGCATGTACACATACGTACATCGGACTAGGGGCAAGAAAGAAAATATGGCCACGTATGTGTACATACGGGCAGGGTCTCGAACGCCTACTCGCGCATACGTACGGCGAGGGCTCGTGTACATGGCTGGGTCGGAACGGAGAAACAGCGTCGTCGTCATGTTCATGGGGAGGCAACGGAATGCGTTATGTTCATGGGGAGGCAACGGAATGCGTCGTGTTCATCGGGAGGCAACGGAATGTGTCGTGTTCATCGGGAGGCAACGGAATGCGTCGTGTTCATCGGGAGGCAACGGAACGCGTGGGAGCCAACCGGCTGGGTCGGAACGGAATGTGTGGTCATGTTCATCGGGGGGCTTGGACGGAACAGGCGATGGAAACGAGGCCTGGCGTACCGCAGAATGGAGGAAACAGACCTCCTACGGTCGAAACGGGGGTCCTGTTGATCGGGAGGGGTATGGCGTACTGCAAAACGGAGGAAACGGACCTCCTACGGTCGAAATGGGGGTCCTGTTGATTGGGAGGGGTGTGGCGTACCGCAAAACGGACGAAACGGACCTCCTACGGTCGAAACGGGGATCATGTTCATTGGGAGGGGTGTGGCGTACCGCAAAATGGGACTCCACGGGATACTGCTCATCTCCACCGTCAACCTCATCCAGCCTCCACGGGCTACCGTCGCCCTCCTCCAGCCTCCACGGGCTCCTGTTCATCCAGCCTCCACCGCGTGCTACTCCACCGGCTACTGTTCAACCACCCCTCCACCGTCTACTGTTCATCCAGCCCTCCACACCACGGGGTCCTGTTCAACCACCCCTCCATGGGCACCCCTCCACCTTCTAC